>NC_135213.1:23008929-23046429 GCF_052324685.1 Brachyhypopomus gauderio
TGACTTCTACATAAACTCAAAATGTTAAACTATTGCTATTGGTGGTGGTGGTTTTATTATAATCTCCACTACTGCCAATTACATTTGTTGAATAAATGCAGCCACAAAAAGATTTAACCATTAAATTCCATTTAACCATTAATTCCTTTCTGTAATTTGGTATTACTGCACAACAGAGTATTAGTGTGACATTATTGAACAATTAGAGTGAGTATTAGTGTGACATTATTGTATAATAACAGTGCAATAGCATTGAAACAGAAATCTTGCCAACATTTGACATTTTGATTTTTGTTACCATTTAAGTTTTATATTTTTATCCTCACAAACTTTAATTTTTTCAGTTTTGAAATATCATAGTTATGTTAGGACTCCTTATTAAAGAGAGACAAGATGCAAATATGATCTACGCCTTAATTGTTCATGGCTAGACTATTACACATTGTGTACAGGGCTGCGGTTTCACCAGAACAGCCAGAATATTAATGTGTAAAAGAGAGAAAGACCACATTGCTGTGTCTTAGCATCATGTTTCACACTGGCTGTTAATAAAGATTGTATAAAGATGCAGTGCCCATCAGCCAGGTGAAGATGCCCTTCTACAGGTTTCTGCCTGCAGGTCAACAGCCTGTATTTCCAATATATTGCTCGTAATGCAACCAGAGGGGTGAATACCAATGGCTATCATGCAGTTATCAGTGAGTGAGTGTGTGTGTGTATGTGAGAGAGAGAGAGAGAGAGAGAGACTACTGCTCAAGTGATGGGATGTTTGTGTTACTAACTCTCTACTGTGAGGGTGATTGTGTGTGTGTGTGTGTGTGTGTGTGTGTGTGTGTGTGTGTTACTAACTCTCCACCGTGAGGGTGATGGGTTGTGTGTGTGTGTGTTATTTACTATCCAGGATGATGGGTTGTGTGTGTGTGTGTGTGTGTGTGTTAATAACTATCCAACGTGAGGGTGATGGGTTGTGTGTGTGTGTGTGTGTGTGTGTGTTAATAACTATCCACCATGAGGGTGATGGGTTGTGTGTGTGTGTGTGTGTGTTAATAACTATCCACCGTGAGGGTGATGGGTTATGTGTGTGTGTTATTAACTCTCCACCGTGAGGGTGATGGGTTGTGTGTGTGTGTGTTACTAACTCTCCACCATGAGGGTAATGGGTTATGTGTGTGTGTTATTAACTCTCCACCGTGAGGGTGATGGGTTGTGTGTGTGTGTTACTAACTCTCCACCATGAGGGTGATAGGTTTTGTGTGTGTGTGTGTGTGTGTGTGTGTGTGTGTGTGTGTGTGTGTGTGTGTGTGTGTGTGTTACTAACTCTCCACCGTGAGGGTAATGGGTTGGCTGGTTTTGTTCTCCCCGTTCTTGTCGTTCACAGCTTGTGCGTAATAGCGCCCTGCATCTGGGGCCACCGCTGACAGGATGACCAGTGTGTTGTCCAGGGTGATGGCTCTGCAAAGAGAGAGAAAGAGGAAGAGGGAGAGAAATTGAGAAGGAGGGAGAGAGGGACAGAGAGAGGAGAGACTGACTCTACATCACAGGTCTTAAGTGTTTGCAGTGATTTAACACCACTCCAAGGCCCATTCCTGGAGATCCACCATCCTGCAGAGTTTAGCTCTAACCCCACTCCTGGAGATGTACCACCCTGCAGAGATTAGCACACGCCACACAGACAGACAAAACAAGACACAGACAAACCCAGCACAGGCCATGCAGACAGACAGGCCGAGACACAGACAAACCCAGCACAGGCCACGCAGACAGACAGGCCGAGACACAGACAAACCCAGCACAGGCCACGTGTCTCAACAGCGTGGGCCGCACTGGTGTCATTGATAAACTGAGTGACTGCAGATCAGGGAGCCAGAACATTAATCCAGTTGTGCAGAGAAGCCCTGGAGCTAACAGGAGAAGAACAGCTTGTTCTGGCCCAGCCCGGCTGGTTTTGGCAAGCCTGAGCGGACCCACCCTGGACGAGGAGCATTCACCTCCTGCACATCCAGCACATGACTGTGGTGTCTTGCCTCAGGATGGAAGTGCTCAGTAGTTGCAGGAAATGTTCTGTTTGAGGGTTCAAAGTATGATAATGCTTCAGAGAATGAGTTTGTGGTATATAGAGTGTTCAGACAAGCACAAAGTCCCTTCTGAGGTCAACACTCAGATCACCTCAGGGTTTTTGCAGATTTTTATATCTGACTAAATGGACTAAAAATCAAAGCACTTCCCACTTTTATTGTGCAGAATGACCACTGAAACACCAACACATGGAAAACGGTAGAAATGACGACCATGACACAGGACAAAGAAAACTCGGATTAACAGGCTGAGAAACAGTTTATTTCCTAGAACTGTATCATCCATCACTCCCTCTGCATACCCAAGCTCATTTATTTTTATCTATTACTACTGTTTTTATTACTCTACCCCTGTTACTACACTAACCCTGTTACAACCTTAACCATTACTACCCTAACACTGTTACTGCCCTAAATCTAAGTCTAATCCTATTACCTACCTGTGTTACCAATTCTAACCCTGTAATTATTAATCTAATCAATTCTGATTGAAAACTGTTAATACAGTAGGGAGGGGAGTTTAGCTGGATAAATATTATTGAGGCTCTTTCCTGAATGTATAACTGTTTCTTGTGCTTGCTTCTGGAGATGTTATTTTGGAGATGTTCATCTGGAGATGTTCCAGTTCCAGTAAGGTAAAGCTGTTTTAGGGATCCCACCTCCTCTCCTGCAGGTTCCACCCCTATTCTAACCAGATTTTCAAAACCACTGCATGGGCCTGTGGGATTTATCAGTGTGCACTGTTAAGGACATATGAAATTATGATAGTGGAGCAGAACACCTCCTGTCTTGGAACCCTGCACCATTATCACAGTCTCTGATGTTTTAGGCATGACTCAGTCTTGATGTCTTCTGGAAAGCTTCACAGCTGTAGGGTTAAACAGTGAAACTCATCATCTTCATGTCCTGAAGTGTTGATATAGACAGGCAGTGGGCCAAATGGCCAGGAGGATTATGGTTAGGGTTTAGGATTAGGTTTATGGTTTTACTGGGCTTTTCTCATGTCAGGAAGGTTACACCCCCAACACACACACACACACACACACACACACACACACACACACACACACACACACACACAGACATATACACACGTACACCTGGAGACACATAGACACACTCTCACAACATGTTTTTATTTATACATAATAAACATCCATTTATTATGGAAAAATATTTATTTTATTTATTTTTATTATTATTATCCAAAGGACAGAAATACTTTATAGTCAGAAATATTTACATTTCGAAACCATACCAAACCAGTGCTGATTCATGTGATGTAAAAACAATAACCTTAACTACAGCAGGGCCTAACTGGACTTTCAGAAACACAGTGAGAGCCAGGAAGTGAGGTAAGGTTGTGGCGTGTCTTACATGCGACTGCTCGGTGGGATCTTCCTTCCATCCCGGAACCATGTGACCTGTGGCTGTGGAAAGCTTCGGATATGTGGAGCTGTAATGACAGCACCCTCGCCCTGGGACACTGCCTGCACCCTCTCACCCTCCTCAAAACTGCCCATAACTACACACACACACACACACACACACACACACACACACACACACACACACACACACACACACACACACACACACACACACACGGGAGAAAAGTGACTGAGGTAAAGAATTCCAGAGTTTAGGTGTTATGATACTGAAGGATCTACGCTCAGCATACTTACAGGCCACCTGGACCTCAGTCCTGCGCTGCAGCAGGGCCCCGACACGGTTCCTCACAATGCAGCGATAAAACCCAGCATGGGTCCGGTCCAGAGATGGGATCAGGTACCTGGAACCAACAACACACACAGTTCAATCTTTGTAATTCAGTACATCAGCAGTGTGGATGTACAATTACAGACTGCTGAACTACCCCTGACACAGCAGAACTACCATAAAGTCCAGAATCTTCCAGACACAGCAGAACCTCCATAAAGGCCAGAACCTTCCAGACACAGCAGAACCTCCAGACACTGCAGAACCTCCATAAACAGTAGAACCTTCATTAATGCTGAGCTATCCTGGCCATAGCCACATAGAGCAGAACATTTCTTCCTATATATAATGACCAACAATCTACCAGATGAAGAATCAGTATTTTAAGCTTTTTCTGTTTCTTGAACAGCTATATTTGAAAACCATAAAAGATGAATGAATGATGTTTAACATAACTGATATAAATGAAAATGATCTTACATGTTCTGTAATTGCTTCAATAATCCACACTGCATGCCCCCTGACCCTCACACTAACCCTGAGATTCATTCAGGACCTTCTGACAGCAGAATGCTCATCCACTGCCACATGTGGAAGGTGTGCCACCTAGGGAACTGGTCCTGTGACCGAAGGGTTGTGGGTTTGATTCCTAGGCACTTAACCCCAACTACTCCTCTGGATAAGACTGTCTGCTAAATGTAAATGTCCCCCACTCCTAACCCTAATCTTGACCTCTCCCCCGCTTAACAGAAGTCCTATCAAATCTAAAGCTGATTACAAACTCACAGTTCTTGCCACCTTATCGCTAAAAACACATACACAAGGATGGAAAGCAGCCATTGTAGAATAAGATAAATTTAGCTTTGGTCTGTGTATGTGTGTGTGGCCAATGCCCACCTTACTGCAATGACCTTCAGCTACTGCACTGTTTCACTGCCAAATTCAACCTAGCATGCAATACCAACTGTTCTCCAGCAGATGGCACTCAGACACCATGCTATGACTGATGCAATACTCACAGAGGCTCTCGTGTGGACAGAGTGAATGGCTTGTGTGTGGAGTCTTAATTTAGCTAACATCCACCACTTACATTCTTTAGTGCTCATTGGTAATGTGGTACCCAGTGCAGTGGTATGGTGGTGTAGTTTGTATTAGGTGCAGTGGGGTGGAGGCGTAGTTAGTAAGTACCATATTTGTTGTGTCTGCTGCTAAACGTTGGAATTCACTTCCTTCTCACATTTGTACACTGGAGTCAATTACATAATTTAAAAAGATCAATACTAATGCTTATTCAATACAACTGCTATTTATTTATAGTACTAATATAATACTGTTGATGTCTGTATGAATGATTATTATTTTAGGTGAATATTTTTGTGTGAAGCTGTAATTAGTTATGGGCATATTACTTGTGGGTGAAAATGTAGTTTGATGTGGATAAAGCTGTAGTTATTTGGGGGTATAGTAGTTGTGGGTGAAGCTGTAGTTAGTTGGGGTGTAGTAGTTGTGGGCGAAGCTGTAGTTAGTTGGGGTGTAGTAGTTGTGGGTGAAGCTGTAGTTATTTGGGGGTGTAGTAGTTGTGGGTGAAGCTGTAGTTAGTTAGGGGTGTAGTAGTTGTGAATAAAGCTGTAGTTATTTGGGGGTATAGTAGTTGTGCGCGAAGCTGTAGTCAGTTGGGGGAGCTAGTTGTAGGATGAGCAGACTGGCAAGAAGTTCAAACGACTCTCCTGGAAAGTCCTTGCCCTTAACCTTCCAGATCAATGCATGGACTAGAGACCCAGGAATTCAGAGGGTGAGCAAGAAAAGATCGTTTTTACGTTTCGATTTAGGTATCCTAGCTAGCCGCTTTAAAAAGCTACTGACCTCCGAGGAAAATCAATACACAAAATGTAGTAGTGGAGGTGTGCCAAACACACAGGATGGGGGGTGGTGAAGTGAGAGAGGGTAAGAGAGAGATACTGGCAAATTGGATAATAGAAAAATAGGATTTTAAAATACTGTGTAGCGTTACAATACAGTATATGAAAATACCGTTTAGGGATATAGTACAGTATATGAAAATACTGAATGTGCATAAAGAAGGTTTCTATGCAGCCAGTTTCTATGCAGCCAGGGAAAAATACACAAAACACAAAATACCAATTAAAACTTTGTACACAATTTTGATGTACTGCACAGCATGTGATGGTTGACATCACCAGAGGAGCAGCTCGTACTGTAAACCAGAAAACAGTGTGTGTCTCCTGACTAGGGCACGTCTGATGAGAACAGGGTGGTGGTGAACCCTCCACAATCAGAACTATGAAGACAAGCAGAGAAGGTGAGAAGAGTAGAGAAAAGAGAGGAAGGGAACAGAAGAGAAGAGGTTTGCACAGCAGGGGTGTCTTAAGATGGGGTCCATTAACACACAGTAATAAAGCATCACACCCTATTAGCACTAAGGTTAGTGGGTTGTGGTTCCACTTGGGCTTGGTAAATTGCTTCCCATGTGAAGTCTATTAGCATTAATGGAATAATTAGGGAATTCTGTTGTGATGCCCATGCCTATCTCTCACTGGGATTGGACAAAGAGATGTTCAGATATTCCAGCTGTACAGATATTATCCAATCACATGCTGGTAGCTCACATGGCAACTTAGAAAGAGGACAGTGAGGAAAGGGGTTGAAGAGAGAGGGAGACAGAGGGTGAGAGAGAGACAGAGAGGGGGAGAGACAGAAAGAGAGAGAGGGGAGAGAGATGAAGAGAAAGAAAGAGAGAGAATGAGGGGAATGGTAACAGGTGGTGAGTTTAACCTTGTGAAGTTCTGTGAAGAATAAAAAAATAAAAAGCAATGAACCAGAAACTGCTAGGTGACTATTTCTCTCTCCTCTTTTCTCTCTCTCCTCTTCATCCTCAAGCTCTGTCCCATGAATGTTATTCCCTTTGCTCCTTTCTCTCTCCTGCTCCCTTCCCCCCTCTCTCTGTAATGAACACAGTTAACCTTTAGGAGCTGTGTGTTTGTGTGTTGTGTGGTCTGTATGAGTGTGTATGGCTGTTGCAGTCATCAGAGTGTCAGACCTTTGTTAATTAGCATTCCATTCATGGCTAGGAGGAGTGAGGGTGGGGTGGAGATAATGAGGACAGGAGAACTCTGCCAAGCCCCAGACTGAGACAGGTAGAGAGACCTGTCAGAATCGTGGTGATGTGATTACATTGTCTGAACACTCTCCACACATTTCAGCCCCCAACATACTGACCACACCCCCAGCATACTGACCACACCCACAGCATACTGACCATACCCACAGCATACTGGGCACCCCCAAAATACTGATGCCAGAGCTTCAATGGAATCCTCAAATATACTAGATAAAATACAAATAATAATAATGTTTTACATGTATACAGGTCATTTTTAATGTTGGAAAAGGTATGAATGAATGAATGAATGAATGAATGAATGAATGTTCAATTTATATAGCGCCTTTCAGGATACCCAAGGCGCTTTACAATTTTAACACAGGTACAAGTCTCAGACAACCAATCACACACACACCAGCGAGAAGCGGCAGCCAATTGCGCACAGCGTACTCTCTACCGGGATGCACAGCCTCCTGGGGGACTGAATGGGGTGCAGGAAGGGGAGGTAGGACAGTCCTGGAGATCCTGAGGAATAGCATTCCTAAAACAAGAGTCCAAAGTACTGCATGATCTGCCCCTACAGATGATATGATCTGTCCCCTTCTGATGAAATGATCTACCTCTACTGATGACACGATCTGATCAGAGTCTGCTCTTAAGTATCAACTGTAAACCGTTATTGAATGAAGTGAATATGCTAAATAGTTTAGTATGGATTGAGGTGGCACAGTATGGCATAGCTGATATAGGGTTCAAAAGGCCATGTTTTGTCAAAGGCCCACACTGCCATTGATTGCACTGATACGGCCTATGTGAAGAGAAATTCTGGAGTTTTTGAAAGCAGGGATTTAGGACCAAGCAAGAGAATTTCAGGATTTTGTCAGGATTTAATTTAAGGAAATTATAATTCCTCCATAATCTTTAATTCAGTTATATATGCAGTTAGTGAAAAACCATAGTAGATTTATAGAGAACAAATGGGCAAGAAGAATGTACTGGTTAACTGTGTCAAAAGTGGCAGTAATAATTTGTTAATGAGATAGCCAGTTGGGCTGGATCAGTGCTCATTTAAATATTCCACAAATAGATATGCATTCAGTCTGCGTTTGAAGATTGCAAGTGACTTTGCTGTCTGGACAGCCATTGAATGTTCATCCCTGATCAGTGAGCCAGGACAGAGAATAGTCTCAATGCATGTCTCCAATGAGACTTGAAGCATGTTTTTTTTCTTGAGGTTAATAGTACTTGAGGTTCAAAGTACTTGAGGTATGCGTCAGGTTTTGTTGTCATATATGGAAGGACTGGAAGCCAATGAAGGGAAAGCAACTGCTTTGTAAGACTGAAGATTTGTTGTGCAGCTGCATTCTGAATTGTAGAGGTCTGATGACCCGTAGAGAGAGACCTGCAAGTAGGGAGTAACAACAGTCCAGCTTTGAGATGACGAGATACTGCAGAGGCACCCAGGTAGCTTCCTGTTAGAGAAAGGGCTGAATACTTCATATGTTACAAAGGAGAAATCTGTGTCAAAGACCGGGTGAGATTTGAACCATGAGTTGAGAACGACAACTGATTGTTGTGCCAAGACTACAAGCTGCTTCAGATGATGATACTAGGGAATTCCCAAAAGAAACTTTGAGGTCATTGTAGGGACTGGGAGTTCCTTGGATGTACACAATCTTGGTTTTGCTGGGGTTGAGCTTCAAGTGGGCATGATGCAATGTCAGTCAAAAATGTTGAGATACGCCTGGAAATGTGACTGCCAGCCAAAGGGAAGGAAAGGATTTGTTGGATATTGTCATTATAGCCATGGTAAGAGAAGACATGAGAAGGTATTACATCACCAAGTGAGTGAGTGTACAAAGAGAAGAGAAGGGGGCCTAGCATTGAGCCCTGGGGGACACCAGTGGAAAGTCTACATGGATTGGCTATCTCCATGTTAATTGACAGGACTGGCCCCTTGTTGATGATTCAAATTTTCCTGTGTATTAAGATCAGTGTTGCAAATAACGCCGTTAAAAATAACAGCGTCATTTTGTCAGTAACGGGATAATATAATTAATTACTTTTCCTGTCGTTACAATGCCATTGATGTTACTGGTCATTAAAAGTGGTGCGTTACTATATATTGATATACTAACAGTAATCCGAGTGGACCGCTGCCCAGGCTAGTGAGGAGTAACAGATGTCGATAGGTCACAGCTCTCGGTGTAACACCTGTTTAACTTAACAAGTCAGTAAGCGATTGGCTAAGGCAGCGTTATGGTAGCCAATCAGAGCCAGTGTTGTTATACGCGTGCCGAAGCACACCAGTGACACACGACACAAACGGAGAAGAGGCAGAAATGGCGAGTCAGAAAAATTAGCGTTTTCAAGGTGACGATATAAACATTATTTAAGAAAAGTTCTTGAATGTCTACAAGACTGGGTATTTGATTTATTTAATTAAGAATAGAGGTTTTATTGTTAAGTTTACTTCTGTTGTGAACAAATCAGTTGTCATAGGTTGAGAGAATTTAATTTGATATATGTAAATGCACTTTATATAGTGTAACTTTACTTTTGCTTTTTTTTTTTTTTTACAAAGATTTGGGATTTTAAAGGATTTTATCCTGCATTGGTCTGTGGATGTGCAATAAATATCAAAAGTTAAACACCTTTCTGATCTACTCATTTCCACTGACTTTGAAAACTGCTTTTTCAAAAAATCCTTATTCATTGGCATATAACCATTTTTAACTGTAATGCAAATAGTTACTTTCCCTGGTAACGAGTTACTTTTATTGTAGAGTAATTCAGTTACTAACTCAGTTACTTTTTTGAACAAGTAGTGAGTAACTATAACTAATTACTTTTTTAAAGTAATGTTCCCAACACTGATTAGGATGTAGATGTTACTTCCAATGAGAACTTTGAAAGGAGAGATTATGAGGTCTGAACATTGGTGAGTTTTCCTTCATGTCTTTTCTGTTTTAGTCAGAGGACTGCTGGGGCAGATCTTGCTAGTCTGGAGGAGAGAGGACACAGAAGATTAATTCACAAGGAGTGAAGAAAGGAAAGCATTAGTAACTGTGTCCATGGAGAGAGAGGAAAGAGTGAAGGTGAGGAAGGGTAGTAGAAGCATGGGAGGAAGGAGTGATGGAGCACAGACTGTGATGAAGGAAGAGCATGTGAAAGAGGTATGGATAAAAATGGTAGGGAAGGATAGAGAGAAAGATTGTCTGAGAGGAGGGAGGTGAAAGCGATGTCTGGTGCCATGGCGGTCTGGGTGAAAATCAGGTCCGGAATGTTGCTTGTTCTGTGGGGATACTGGCTGCGGGTGAAATCAAATGACAACAGAAAGATGCAAGAGGAATGCAGCTTGTCTCATGGAAGGTTGAGGTCACCAGGGAAAATTACTGGGTTTCCTTCAGTGGGGAAGGACATTTCAGTCATGACACTGCAAAGACCACAGCTGTGTCTGATTACAGCTAAATTACTATGTCTGATCACAGCTAAATTACTCTGTTCATTGAAAGGACAGTGACCAGACACTCCCAAGGAGTGTAATACAAACCTATTTGCCCTGTCACTGGGGGACTGTGAGTTTGATCCAGAAGCTTCAGCCATCTGTGGCTGGGAGCCTGAGATCAAACATGGCTGTGCTCTAAGGGTGGGAGGGGTGGCACACTCTGTCCATCAGTCAGAGTGACAATGGCCAATCATGGGGCAGACAGCAGCAGCTTCTTAGTGTTTAAATCTGTTACAGCATGAGCTGCAACCAAAAAGAGGAAGCACATGACAGCCATTGCCAGCCCTGGTTTGTCATGTGACGGGATTTACTACATTACAGAGAAAAACTAGGGAAAGATCCAAAAGCTGATTTTACAAAAAGGACAGAGACTAAAAAAACAACACACCCATCCCATCAATGAAACACACATCCCTCCATACAATCATCATACAAATGAAACCAATATTCAGGATTAACTGTACCAAAGATGCATGCATATATACAGTGGGGAACCGTCAGGGCCCTCTACGCCCTCTCAGAGGGCCTAAAATATTCTTAAAACATAAATATATATAATTTATTGATTTTTAAAATCTATTACAGTTTGACATCTAAACAATTACAAAAACATAAGCAAATAAATTATTCACCCGTGTCTATTCAATCTGTGTTGGAAGGTGAGGGGTTAAATGGAAGCCTGTGAGCCTGTGTCTCCCCCTATCAGGACTGTGATGCCTCCGCAGAATGTTGGTGATTGGTGGGCCTGCTGTTCATTTATAGAGGGCCTGGCAGTTATAATTCAGTGCAATACCAGTTTCAAATGACAGCAAAATTGACCAATCATATCTTCCCTCTTAGTGGGCGGGCTTAACTATATGATAATTTCCGCCCGCTGTGGCGACGCTAGCTGGCGTTAGCATACCACCGCTAGCTAGTTTCGATTCATTCCTTTGATGCTCTCGTGCACATTGTTTACATTTATGGCATTTGGCAGACGCCCTTATCCAAAGCGACTTACATTTTTATCTCATTTTTATACAACTGAGCAATTGATTATTTATTTATCGCAGTTAATTAGGAAAGGAAACAAATTTTTTTCGGGGTGGGAGCGGGCCCAGGTTTAATGGCTCGTAGGTTCACTACTGATATATACAGAATATATATATATATATATATATATATATATATATATATATATATATATATATATATATATATATATATATATATATATATTTAATTTCCATAATCCAACACAGACATATACGTAGCAACAAGTCTTTTTCTTGCCTTAGTAGGAAAACAGGACTTATTCCTAAAATAAATACCCAAAAAACTTAACCAAAAAATGGTGAAATGTTTAAAATGAGGCTTTAAGAAAGAGGACTGATGATAGTTAAGGAAAAACTATCATCCCTAAATATTTATATTGTGTTAAATGTTTTATTTCTGTGGTCTGAAGACTAATCATAGTAGGTAGATCTGATTAATTTAATTTTGTTTTTGAAAACATAAACTTTGTTTTACCAGCATTCAAAACAAGTCTTAGTTCACACAGTGTGTTGCACAACAATAAAGTCTAATAATAATAGTAATACTTATTTATATATAGCACTTTTCTAAAAACTAGACACTTACATTCATTAGTACATTGAACAATTAAACACACAGAGAATAACAGGATAAACATCAACATGATAATAATATTACTAAACATCAATAAGTAATAAAGTACAGGAAGCAGAAGAAACGTGAGAGAGAATCTTGCACAATCTTGCTTTTTATAAACTGACTCAATAATGTAATACTTGATTGTTACTTGAGCTACTGTGATTGTACTGTTTTTGTTCTAAAATGCTCTTTTTGTGGATCGTTCAAATAGGATTCCAAAAACCTACCTAGTATCCACAACTTAGAATTGGGCCTATAAGGGGGGCGCTAAAAAACAATCCATGGAGTAGACATCTTTTTCAAATCTCCTCTGTGCTGTTTTAAAACCAATTTTATTTACTGTTTCACACTTAATTTTATGTGCCTGCATGAATCTGTCAGGGCTGGCTTGGATGCCACACCTTCTACCTCCAGAAGAGGCACCCGAGGCGTCCTAGACTAGCTGGGCACAATCAGCGGTGATCCATTTCAGCCGTTTCTAGGGCTTCTTAAGGAATATTGGTGAAGCGGATCACTGCTGATTCGTTTTGGTCTCGTCCCGTTGCGTTGTCAGCCTTTTCTCTGGTTCCTCATTCTCTCTCTCTCTCTCTCTCTCTCTCTCTCTCTCTGCCTTTTTACTATTACTTATTTGAGTGTTTATCTCCTGCGCCGCTTACTGGCCTCCCTCAAGTTTTCCTCCAGCTTTTTACTTCCTATCAGTTTTTCTTTTATTTTTGGGAAGTGTTTTGTTTTGTCGCGGCGTTTGCCTGCTGTCAGTCTTTCCCTGATGTTCTTTGTTTCATTTTCATGCGTTATATTTGTTCCGCATTCTTTCTGTTGCCTTGGTTATTTTTCCTCCTGTGCCTAGATGGTTGAGTTTCGTTTACGCGTTGAGTTTTCTGCGTCCTTTTTAGTTTCGTTTTGCTTCTGCGTGTGTGTGTGTTTTATGTGCATGCAGATTGGTTTCATACGTTTCCTTACGCAGTGTGTACGCCCTGCGTTACAGAATCAGTTTAACATTAATAACCTCTGGTCCTCAACGGCGCCTACATTGTAACGTGGTGGGTACGGAGATTTACACACTGCATGTAAAAACTGAGAAGCGGACCCAAGTGCCGGCTCGAGCTGATACAATCGACAGTGATGATATAAGTCAGCGCGAGAGTAAAGCAAGCACACACACAGTGGCCAAAACACCAACACAAAAACGATGCGGAAAACTCAACGTGCAAAACAAAACTCGATCGTCAAAACACAGGAGAAAAGAGAACAAAAAACGCGGAAAATGCGTGCAAAGCTCATCCGTAGAGAGACAGGAGAAAAATATTATAGGCAACTCATAAGACGCGGAAAAATTAAACAAAGAGCACCAGGGGAAGTAACTAGCAACAGGCAAACACCGCAACAAAAAAAACCCTTCCCAAAACAAAAGTATAATGGATAGGAAATGTAACAGGTGGAGGAAAACTTGAGATGGGCCAGGGAGCGGCACAGGAGATAGAGACTCGAAGAAGTGACAGGATAACAAGAGAGAGATAAAGAGAGAGGAAGGTGGCGAGACACCTTACAACGTAACTTAACGCAGAGAAGGGCAGAAAGCGTACCAGCATGTCCAAAACGTTTCAGCAGTGATCCGTCACAACAAACTTCCTTAAGTAACCAGGACAACAGGTGTGATGGATCACTGCTAATTACGTCTACTCCGTCTTTTGCTGACTCGTGAGCCCCCTCCTATGGTAGCCGGAGGAGCCATATCCGAGCCAGCCCTGACAGAAACACCTCCCCCACCCGGCCCTGTCGCGGATCAGGGAACGATCCAGGATGCAGGAGGCAGGGACCCACGAGCACTCTTCGGGCCCATAACCCTGGTCCTGACCCCAGACATGGCGGAGATCTAGGAGGCGATTAATGGTATAAGCCAGGGCCTCGTCAATCATGCGGGGGGCTGGCAGCGCAGGGCATACTGCACAGGACCTGGCAGAGACGACAAATATGAAACACTGGATGGACCCGCATAGAAGGAGGGAGCAACAACCGGTAGGTAACAGGATTAATAAGCTTATCGACCTTGAAGGGGCCCAAATACTGAGGAGCCAGATTTTAAGTCCCATGCACTGAGTGATCTTTGGCGGAAAGCCATAAACGCTGCCCAGGGCAAAAGGACAGGGCCAGGAGATGGTGTTTATCTGCGCTACAACGATGCCAAGAATAAAGCCTTATGGGCTTTCTGCCAGGCCAACCGGCACCGACACACTAAGGCCTGAGCTCCTGGGACAGCTACATCCTCCACTTTGTTGGCGAACATAAGAGGGGCATAGCCATAAAGGAACTCAAAGCCATGGTACCGGACCATGTGATGTAGAAATAGGGAGGCAGTGTCATAGGCCGAGGGGAGTTTAGGTAAGGCCAAAAATCTGGCAGTCTTGGAGAAATGGTCAACAATAACCAATATAGTGGTGTTACCTCGAGAGGGTAAGAGAGGTAAGCCAGTGACAAAGTCCAGGGCAACATGCATCCATGGTCTGGATGGGATAGGGAGAGGATGCAACAGCCCAGTGAGCTTGGAATGGGACACTTTGTTTTTTGCGCAAGTCCCATAAGCCAAAACAAAACTGCTCACCTCCTGGTCCATCCCAAGCCACCAAAATCTCCTTTGCAGGAGCTTGAGAGTACAGCGAACCCTGGGATGGGCTGCGAAAGGTGAGTCACGCCCCCATTGCATGACTTTCTTCCTTAAGTTAGGGTGGACATACAAGCGACCAGGAGGAGTACCGCTAGGCCCGGGATCATTGGTAAGTGCTTGTTTAACCTCTGTTTCAATATCCCATTTTATGGGTGCTACAATCTTAGAGACAGGTATGACAGTGCTCGGAAATGTCGGGGGGTTTTACATTCTTGGTGCCAGGCCTATAAGAGAGAGTGAAATCAAACCACCTGAAGAATAAGGACCATCTAGCTTGCCTGTGGTTAAGGCGTTTGGCCTGTTGGAGGTAGGCTAAGTTCTTGTGATTCGTCCATACTAGGAACAGATGTTTGGCCCCCTCCAGCCAGTGCCTCCACTCCTCTAGGCACAGGGATGGAGTTTCTGAGGGGTACCTGTTCTCTGAGAGAGTTTGGAGGCATTGACTTCCTTGATGAATTGGAGGTCAGGATCAGGCATGCATAAGATGGGTTCAGATGTGAACTGTTTTTGATGTTGTCAAAGGACTGCTGGGCCTAAGGAGACCAGACGAAAGGACCAGGAGTTTTCTTGGTAAGGGCAATAAGGGGGGCTGCCAGGGTGCCAAATCCCTTAATAAAAAGATGGTAGAAATTGGCGAAGCCTAGGAAATGTTGTACCAGACGGAGTGAGGTTGGAGTCGGCCATTGAGCCACCGCTCAGATTTTAGATGGGTCCATACCCAAGGTATTCTGGGCTATGCGATATCCTAAAAATTCTACTTCTTGGATGTGGAAGAGTGATTTTTCTAGCTTGACATAAAGATGGCTTTCTAACAGGAGCTATAGTACCCGTCTTACGTGTTTAACATGTTCATATTCGGTACGGCTATAAATGAGTATGTTGTCAAGGTAAACAAATACATATCTATCAAGAGCTTTTCTTAGCACTTCATTAATGAATCTTTGGAATACCGTCGGTGTATTCATGAAGCCGAACGGCATAACCAGATACTTGTAGTGACCTAAAGGTGTGATGAAGGTGGTCTTCCACTCATAACCCTCATGGAATCTAACCAGGTTGTAGGCACTCCAGAGGTCTAGCTTGGTGAAAATAGTGGCTTGTTGTTAGATTGGTCCATAGCCAAGGACAAAAAACAAAACAAAAAAAAAACCAAATCCCTTCCCAAAATAAAAGTATAATGGATAGGAAATGTAACAGGTAGATAGATAGATTCGAATAAGTGACAGGATAACAAGAGAGAGATAAAGAGAGAGGAAGGTGGCGAGACACCTTACAATGTAACACAACGGCAGAGAAAGCAGAGAAGGGTTGAAAGCGTACCAGCATGACCAAAACGATTCAGCAGTGATCCGTCACAACAAACTTCCTTAAGTAACCAGGACAACAGGTGTTTCTACACAGTCTCAGTCTGACAAAGAACTACCGCTGATGTGGGAGAAAATATCGAGTAAGATTTTGAAGTCTATTAACGAAACATTCAACAAATTTGAACATCATTTCAGTTCTTGCAAATGTCAATACATGTACTACCAGAAAAAAAACAGGTAGTGGAGGAGCAAGTCCAGGTCATGCTCATCCCATTCCACAAGGGAAGGAAAAAGGAAGACCAACTATATTTGTCATGATTACTAAACCGCTTGGTGACACCAGTGTTGAGGGACCCCTTATTGATCATCTGGACAAGCTCACCCCATTCTCTAGCCATAACCAAATGGAGGGAGCAACGCCTCACACAATCATTGCTCGAGTGCATTTCTGCCAGCAGGGTTGCCAACTTTAGACGTTCGCTTGGATTGAGATTTTAACCTGGAGGAGGTGGCGAGTGTAAATTGTTGAGGGGGGGGGCGAACGTAAGTTGTTGAGCGGTGGGGTGGCGACTGTAAAATGGACACAAATTAAGTGTTATATCACGATCTGTCGATCGCCGGTGGTTGGCGCCAGAGTGAACTAGTAACTCATTGAATCATATATGTGGATCAGAGGTAAATAAACTGGATTTATTTTTTTTTGAGATATCGGAAGTGTGGCGTGAGAGCGTGTGAAAATGGTCAAATGCGTGTATCTCACGCTCAATGCGTGAGAGTTGGCAACACTGTGCCAGGAAGAAGAAAAGATTCTACAACTCAGGCAGGGATGTAATCTGGACTATAATGGTCGTAAATTGTACATCTTTCTGGATTTATGTATACATTGCACATCTGTCTGGACTTCAGACTTGACTTGAAACTCGTCCCTATTGACTCTTGACTCGACTTTGACTTTTTGTCCAAAATAACTGATGAACAATAAGAAGCATGCCGTTTTCCTGGCACTGTGTGCAAAAGCTACAGAAAAAACATTCTTTCTTTGTGTTTTTATGATGCCATTATTCCTTACTTTTGTTTTTGTTTTTTTGTGTGTTTTGGGACGCAGACCCTTTTCTCATGAAAGATCACAATATCCTCTTATCACAAGCAGGAAATCAGAGAGAAGCGTCAAATTTGACAAATGAGGGTGGCATGGCATCCGCTGGAGTACCATATGTGGTAGCCTTTGGCTATAGGAAGTTTAAAATCCTTGGACATAACCGAAGAACGCAATGTGTAAAGAATGTGGAAAACAAATTAAAGACACTGGAATGAGCACATTAAATTTCATAAGGCTCCTGAAAACACACCAGGATAAATTAATTTAGTTTTTGTTAGCCATTTAGTCATGTGTAACCCAGGACACATCTTTATTAAAGATCAGATCTGCAGAGCTGTTAGCATGAGACCATATTATTTACCTCGGGAATTCTCGCAAGTTATCGTGATAACTGTGCACATCCTTCCCTCTGCTGACGCAAACTCGGCATGTGACGTCATCCACTCAGTCACATGCAGACTACAGACACAGCACCCACAGGCTCTCATCCTGATCTCGGGAGATTTTAATCATGCTTCTCTGTCCTCCACACTCCCTAATTTCAAGCAATATGTAAACTGCTATACGAGAGACAATAAAACACTGGACTTGTTCTATGCAAACACCAAAGAGGCATATTCCACTTCATCCTTACCCCCCCCTGGACCAGTCAGATCATAACCTAGTTCACCTTGTGCCTGTCTACAAACCTACTGTCTACAGACAACCACCCAGTCTGCAGGATGTTAGAAAACAATACAGTGTTTCTCTAACAACAAACCCTGGGTTACTACAGATATCAAGGCTGTCCTAAATAATAAGGAGAGATCATTTAGATCAGGAAATAAGGAGGAATTGAGAACTGTCCAGAAAGAGCTAAGAAAGAAAATCAGGGAAGTCAAAGACAGATACAGGAAGAGGATGGAGGACCACCTGCAGCCAAACAATGTGAATGGAAACCAACTTAAGGACTTCAGGAAACCAACAGACAGCCCATCGGAGACTTACAGTGGGCAAACGACCTCAACATATTCTTCAATAGATTTGATCGGGCACTTGCTCCCCCCACAGACAATATGAACCAACCTACACATCTGCCCCCAACATCTACTGTCTCTGTAATGCATAACTCTGGGCTTTTAACACCTAGCTCTCAACTCCTTTGTTCACCCTCCGTGCAACCCCCACCCATCCCATTCCAATGCTTCACACCTCCTCTTACAGCCCACAGCACCAAAGACTGTGCCCCTCTATAATTTACCATTGATCAAGTTAGGAAAGAATTGAGGAAGATGAAGGTGAGGAAGGCTGCCGGCCCTAACGGCATTCACCCAGGGCTCCTCAGACACTGTGCAGACCAGCTGTGTGAAATAGTTCAGGTCATCTTTAACTTGAGCCTGAAACAAGAGTGAGTACCAGTCCTCTGGAAGACATCATGCGTAGTGCCTATACCAAAGACAGCACATCCTATTGATCTAAATGGATACAGGCCAGTGGCACTGACGTCTCATCTGATGAAGGCCATGGAGCGACTTGTTCTGGACTATCTTCGCCCACTGGTCAAACCAGTGATGGATCCGCTACAGTTTGCTTACCAGCCAGGCATTGGGGTGGACGATGCAATCATCTACCTTCTTCAAAGATTCCTCTCTCATCTCGACAGGGCAGGAAGCACTGTGAGGATCATGTATTTTGACCTCTCTAGTGCATTCAACACCATCAGGCCCAGTCTACTGAGGAATAAGATGGAGACTGCAGGGGTGGATCGTCAATTCACCACATGGACAACAGACTACCTAACCAACAGACCACAATTTGTGCGGCTCAAGGACTGTGTTTCAGACACAATCCTTTGTAGCACGGGGGCTCCACAAGGGACAGTCCTGGCCCCATTTCTATTCACCCTCTATACTGCTGACTTTTCCTACAACACAGCAACCTGTCATCTCCAGAAGTTCTCAGACGACTCGGCTGTTGTTGGATACATCCGTATAGGGAACTCACCAAGAACTTTGTAGACTAGTGTAGACAAAACCACCTTGTAATCAACACCAGTAAAACAAAAGAGCTGGTGGTGGACTTTCGAAGGTCTAAGGCACGTCCACCAAGACAGCTGAACATCCAGGGACGGAACATAGAGACTGTTAATTCCCATAGATACCTGGGTGTTCACCTCAATAATAAACTGGACTGGTCGGACAATACACAGGGCCTGTACAAGAAAGGCCAGAGCAGACTCTATTTGTTAAAAAGGCTTCGTTCTTTTGGAATACAGGGGTCTCTTCTGAACTATTTTTATGAGTCTGTGGTAGCATCTGCCATTTTCTATGGTGTTGTCTGCTGGGGCAGCAGTATTACTGCAACAGATAGGAAAAAGCTGGACAAAATCATCAGAAAGGTGAGTTCCATTCTGGGCTGCACACAGGACTCGGTGGAAGCAGTGGGGGAGAGAAGGATGATGACCAAGCTGTCATCTCTAAGGGAGAACAGCGATCACCCACTGCATGAAAATGTGGCCACACTTGGCAGCTTTTAGCAACAGACTTCTCCATCCACGTTGCTCAAAGGAAAGACATCGTAGGTTGTTTCTTCCTTCTGCTGTCAGGCTATTCACCGTATTTCGCCACGCCCACTTTCAAGTGTGTGTTTCTTCCGCCTTTGTGTTAGAACTTCCGGTCAGCTATTTTCGCATTAGTGTACACTACTACATTTTAATGATTTTTTTCATAAAATAGGCATTCTTGTCTATTTACTTCTTTACTTAATTACTTAAAATTACAAAATGAATGCAAGGAAAAGATGTGGCCACTGATTATAAAATAGTTACTTATCTGATAGCCTCACAAGCACCTGACGTGTTTGCTTAATCGGAGCTTCATAACCGAGCCATTTCTCGGGATAAGGATGATCCGGTGTTGGTTTCCCCTCCACAAAATGATAAGAGCAGATGTATGGACGTTTGGGTGGATATTTTAAATTTAGCGCCTTCAGCCTTAGACGCAGGTCCTCTTCTTTGGAAGGCGGTGGATATAAGTTATAAGGTGCCCCGCAGCACTCAGATCTTTTCGAGCTGTGTTCGTAACACTGTTGGTCAAGCCAAGTTTTCCTCTTCTTCCAATTATTGTGACACCCTCTAACTCAGGAGTGGCCAACCTGTGGCTCTTTGCCTGGTTTCATGCGGCTCCCCAGCCGGTCCACTCTCACCTGCACTAATGGTGTGTGTCGTGGCCCGGTTAGTTCATCAGCTCTGAGGGCGACACACTACTACATCTTCGTGGTGCGCGGTTTGTTTACAAGCCTAGCAAGCCGCTAATACTTTTAAAACCGGCGTAGTGAATACTACCGGAATAAACCACATACGAGGTTAAGCAAAGGCACCGCAGATGACTGAGGGAACTTCAAAACTGACACTGTTCTCTTCTTCCTAAAGGTGAGCGCAGGTCAGTTGCGTTGTAACGAGTGTTGATAACGGAGTTTATCCACTTTTCACCTAGAAAACAACAGGTGCGTACATAACAGAGCTCGTAGTGCTCCAAACGTGACAAAGTCCTGAAGCACATCACGCCTTATGTTTATATCGAAGTTTGTGTTTGTTTTTTTACTTAATTTGTGTCCATTTTATATCCCCACGCTAATAATTTACACTCGCCACCCCTCTTGGTCTCTGACGGGTTGGCCACCTCTGCTCTAACTGAACATATTATGCTAGTCATTTTGTGTTTGTTGTCGTTTTGCTTGTAATCGGTATCAGCGTATCCGTAGCACCGGAAGTTCTAACACAAAGTCAACCAAGATGGCCCTGCCCAGCGTTGTCATGGAAAATAGCGTGAATACAACCAGCACTGCCCCAAAACATAAACAATCATTGTAAATTATGTATACAATTTCTCTTTTTTCATAATATTTTTCTCAGCATAATTTAACGGAACTTTGTGCAATATTCTTTAAACTTGCAAGTAATTTTTCTACCTCTTTTTTATTTTTTGTATGTTCTCTAAGCTGCTGTAACACCACAAATTCCCCATGTGGGATAATAAAAGGTTATCTTATTTTATCAATACAGCTAATATATATAATAGTTATTTTCCATCTCCTGTCCTTAAGCTTATCCTGGACTTTAGCCAAACTTGGACTTGGACTCCAGCCTAAAGTCTCATGATTTGACTAAGACTCTAGCCTAAAGACTCATGACCAGAGGTGGGTAGGAACGCGTTACATTTACTCAGTTACATTTACTCAAGTAGATTTTTGGACAAAAATGTACTTGTAGGAGTAGTTTTAATATGAAAGACTTCTACTTTTACTTGAGTAAATATGTGGTGAGAAAAACGCGACTTTTACTCCATTACAATCGGATTTGCGCTGCGCGCTACCGTTACTTTCGTTTTGTAAATAATTAGTCTTTTCAGTGAGAAGACTGACCAACGTCTCACCCGAGTATGAGTGACCAATCAAATGAAGCCGGTCAATCACGTGATCACATACGCAAACTTTCTCCACCGTAGCAAGAAAGTGACAGAAAAACCTACCGAGCATCCCTGACCTCATACAGCCAATGTTCACATTACAAACGTGTAAAAGGACAGCTGTATAATGCGCTGCAGGGTTGCCAAGTTTTCAAGATCACTTTTAGTGAGATTTAAACCGGGGTGGGGGTTTGGGTGGTGAACATAAATTGTTGAGGGGGGGGGGGGGGGGTGTAAAATGCACACAAATTAAGTATGCACACAAATTAAGTATTATATCGCGATCGATCGATCGCCGGTGGTTGGCGCCAGAGCGAACTAGTAACTCATTGAATCATAGATGTGGATCAGATGTAGATAAACTAAATTTTTTTCGGCATGAGAAATCGCATGTGTGGCGTGTAAGTGTGTGATGACAGTCAAATGCGTGTGTCTCACGCTCAATACGTGAGAGTTGGCAACCTTGGCGCTGCCAATTGTGTCTGCAAACGTGTGGACATTTCAGCCTACAAGAACTCAACATCAAATATGAGGAAACACGATGCGATAAGTTTGCTGTATGTATAATTTTGTGTAATGCTATATCTCTGAGGCATAACGTTTGTATGATGTAATTATTAAATGTAACGCAGTGCAATACTAAAAACCAGTTCTCACACTGATTGTACACACTAGCAATATAGGATGATTAGGTCTGCTACAAATTGATTCAGTTGGCGTCAAGTTGTAGCTACACGTATTGACTGACAGTCTCATCAGTTAGTGCCTTTGTGGAACACATTAAAGTTACACAGGCCTAATAATTAGGAACAAACAAAAATACATATTATTTATAAAAAATAATGTATATATATAATATTTATTTATAATAAATTATTTTTATCATTAAAATTCATTGTTTCCCGTAATTCAATTTCCCATGATGTAATTTATTGACACGAGACAGTACTCATGCATTTACTCACTACTTGAGTAGCTTTTAATCAAAGTACTTTTTTACTTTTACTCAAGTAAATTTTTGGGATGCATACTTTTACTTTTACTTGAGTAACATTTGGTTCAAGTAACTGTACTTTTACTTGAGTAAAATTGTTAAATACTCTACCCACCTCTGCTCATGACTTGATTTGAACTTGTATTTTGCGACTTTTGAACATCTCTGGCATATACTGAGAGTGTGTCATATCTTGTGTTTTCGTAAGATGGAAATTTAGTGATGTGATGCATATACTGAGAGAGCTCGGGTGAGTCATATCCTGAGTTCTCCTGAGAAGGAAATTCAGTGATATGACGTGTATACTCAAGAGTTCAGGGTGAGTCATCCTGCATTTTCCTGAGAAGCTCTCAAACAGACATAACGGCCAACCTTAAGCTCTTCACCTCTCCCACTGAATCTTTTACATTTATAGAGACTGAACCTAAGTTCATCCCATCCTAAAGTTGACTAATTCACCAGCTCTGCTCCCTTAAAAGGTCCTGCAGCAGGAAGTGAAAATCGCCAAGGCAGGTTTTCTTTGAGCCACCTTATGCTGAGGGACCCTGAAATCACGACCCAAGGAAGGATCATTACCCATACATTTAAGGAACCAATCTTATCTGGACTTTCCATAGCTGTACCTCCTCCCCTCTCTGAAATTTAAGGAGGCAAACATTTCAGAGATTCTTAGAACTTTATGTTCCAACACAGACACTGAATTATAATCCAGCCTAAATGAAAGAACTTTGTAAGACTAGTCTAGAGATACCAAACTTGCCAACTTTCCAACCAGGGGAAGGACCCCTATCATCAAGGGAGGATTTGAGGCTCTCGGGCATGTCTACCTCCCGGCATATGATTAAGAAATCTGGGCTGAAGTTGATACCTAGGTTAAATCATGTGTCTATACCAGGGGCGATTTTAGGATCTGGTCTTTAGGGGTGCCCAGCCCCCAGTGCTCACAGAGGCACAATACCAAAGTATTGCGCAGGTGCAGAGCAAGTTTTTTGCATAATATAATATTTTAAAAATGTGTTGAGCCAGGGGGTGCTAAGCAACTTCACGGTGGTGCTCTAGCACCACTAAAAATACCCTAGCCTCGCCCCTGGTCTATACTATCTGAATATTAGTGATTTGTAGTTGATGTAAATGCACAGTTTGGACGAGAGTTATTGATTGTAACCTTCAATGTAGTCCCTGGCAAGATACCAAACGCAAACAAAAGTCCAATTGAACACCTTCGAGCCACCTCTGTGACATCCTACGAAGACCTCAATAACCAAAGACGTTTGGAGCAGCCTGAGCTAGGCTGGCTCAGTGGACATCTTAGAGCTCCTCCTGAAGCCCTCGTTTCCTCCTTGGTCCTACCTTGTTTAGAGAAGGTACATGTTACCTATATAATCCATTCATATTTGTATGATAGTCAATGGTTGTTTTAATTATTTCCTTTTTGATTTATGCTAGTAAGCTTACCTATTAGAATTAACTACTCTCCTGAGCCAAATCATTCCACATGTTATTCCTTGTAACACTTATAATTGTGATTGTGTAACCATTCAATAAATTGGAGCATTTATTCATTAATTTAATCATGGTGGTAAATACATATTTTGGTATATGGTATTAGGTCACTGCGCAGATTCAAAACTTTACCCTTTGGCAAACATTTTCCTGAGCAATCAGGATGATGCCCTGTTTCATAATTCATAATTACTATTTGTTACAACAATATCTGTCACGGTGGGTCAGCCCAGACGCCACCCGTGTCTATGTCTAGGCTTTAAAAAATCTAAGCTTTTTATTGCTTAGCATTTGACAACTGTGACGATCGAAAGAGGAGGAGGCACGACGACCGAAGCAACAGTGAAACATATAACATTTAATGAAGACTCTGGTGAAGTCCACTCACGCAGGCACGAACTTTAAGACAAAGACGAGCACGAGACATTGCGTGAACGCACATTAAAGAGGTGCTTGAACACATTCCCCAGTGATCACGAGACAAGGCACAGGTGAGACTACGAACACACTCACAAACATGGACATAACTGCACGCAGACGACATAACAACACACCCACAAGGAGGGGTCCGGAGCTCTCACCATGACAACAATCAATAAAATGTGGAATTGTGGATTAAGGACTGTGCTAATGTTTTATGTGAAGTTGGTGATTAGAGGTAAGAAATTTTCTTTGTTTTTAAATGTGCTATTTAAATAATAAGAACATGCTCTATTTGAACTCTTTCTCATCATGAGAGGCACCTAGCTTCTTCTATTGTCTCCAATTAAAGAGAAAACTGCAAACACTCATCTTAGTGAAACACTGAGGAACTGAATGAGACTTTGTCTGCAGAAATGTGGGAGGAGCGTTTCTAGAATTCATATTTGTCCCATAAATTACAGATATAGACAACTCAAGGATCTCCACAAGTTCTACTATTCTAAAACTAGACTGAATTATATATATAGGCTTATTCAAGGATCTTAACTGGTTGTACTAAAACTAAAACTAGACTAAAATATGCAGATCCATTTCTCCAGTATAACAAGTTCCATAATATTGAGTGATGTCTGTCGCATCAATTCTGGTTCTGCCCTATGATGTGTCACAATACAGCCCCCCCCGGTCACCCCATCCACAGCGGCAGTTGTCTTGTTATTGTTGCTTTGTGTTCGTCCTGATTATCAGGCCACCACTCGAGGGTCATTTGTCCGTCTATATGTGTCTTGTCTTTGTACCAGTTGACCACTGGTTATTATATCCTTGATTTGGATCATGTCATGGGTCTTTAGTTGGTGCACATTATCATTAAATCCTCCTTTTTCCCTGAGACTTGGCGTGATTGCTTCCTTTTTGTTTTGCACTCCTCGCCCGTCACAACATGATTACTGGACTAAAACCTTCCAGTGATTTTCAAAAATGTTTATGTAAAATATTCTTCCAATCAGATGTTCAGATGCAATTATTTTCCTTTCCATGTATGCAGTGGCAAGTTTTGTCAGGCATGGTCACAGCCAAAAAAGTCATCCAATTAGAGTGGAAGTCTCCAAATGTACCATGTTTCAGTAGATGGTTTAAAGAGATGCTTTCTCTGATACACATTGAACAATTACAGTTTAAATCCAAATCCAAATCAAAGTTTATTAGTCACATACAGTTATACACAGTACAACAAGTAGTGAAATGCTTTGAGCAACATACCCCCCACACCTGACAGTTGGTAAGCAAATAAGATATAACCTATAAGTAAATATAAAATATAAGTAAATATAAGATTTAAAATATAAAAATATGACAAATTGTAAAAAATGTGAGCAGTAAGAAATGAGTGACCGAGTTGAAAAGGATAAAGTGCAATGTGCGTTTTAATGTGCAACACGCAACACTGTAAAGTTCAAGGACGGGTCAGGATATGAATGGTCAAGGTTAGCCATGGTTCAGAGTCCGAATAGCCGTAGGAAAGAAGCTCAGTCTCATCCTTTCTGAGCTTGCCTTTAGGGAGCGAAAACGCATACCTGAGGGCAGCAGGGAGAAAAGTTTGTTGCTCGGATGACTGAAGTCCTTCACAATCTTTTTGGCTTTGGACGAGCACCTTTTGTGATAGATAGACTCCAAGTCAGGAAGCGCGACCCGGATGATGCGCTCAGCGGAGCGCACTACCCTGTGTAGAGTCTTCCGGTCCTGCTTGGTGCTGTTACCGAACCAGGTAGTGATATTCCCTGTGAGGATGCTCTCGATGGTGCATGAGTAGAAGTTTCGCAGTACCTTGGAGGGCAGTCTGAAGTCCCGAAGTCGACGAAGGTGGCAAAGACGCTTCCGGGCCTTCTTTGCCTGGATGTTAATGTGACAGGACCAGTACAGGTTCTGCGTGATATTAACTCCAAGGTATTTGAAGCTGTCTACTCTGTCCACAGTGGCGTTGTTGATCCTCACAGGCTGGTAGCTCCTCGTCTGTCTCCTGCTGTAGTCCACTATCAGCTCCTTGGTTTTGCTGACGTTCAGTAGGAGATTATTATCCCGGCACCAGTTTTCCAGGCGTGAAATCTCCTCCAGGTAGGCTCTCTCATCGTTGTTGGAGATGAGGCCAACTACCACAGTGTCGTCAGCAAACTTTATGATGGATGTGGAGCTGGAAGTGGCCACGCAGTCGTATGTATATAGTGAGTACAGTAGAGGACTCAAAACACACCCTTGAGGAGCCCCAATGCTGAGGTTGAGTGAGGGGGAGAGATGATTGCCGACCCGAACCCTTTGTGGTCTGTCTGTCAGGAAGTTGGAGATCCAGTGACACAAGGATGAATGAAGACCTAGATCGTCCAGCTTGGTGTTAAGGGTGGAGGGAATAATCGTGTTGAACGCTGAGCTGTAGTCGATGAACAGCATTCTAACATAACTATTCCTCCCAGTGTCCAGGTGAGACAGAGCAGAGTGGAGCAGGTGCGAGATGGCATCGTCTGTGGAACGGTTAATGCGGTAGGCGAATTGTAATGTGTCCAGATGGTCCGGTAGTGAGGAGGTAATGAAGTTTCTTATGAGTTTTTCGAAACATTTCATCACCAATGATGTCAAAGCTACCGGGCAATAATCGTTTAGGCAGGTTGGCTGGGTTTTCTTTGGGACTGGCACAATGATGGATTGTTTAAAGCAGGATGGTACGATCCCCTGCGAGAGAGAGAGATTGAAGATCAGAGTGAATACTGGAGCGAGCAGGGATGCACAGGATTTTAGGACACGTCCACAAATCCCATCTGGTCCTGCAGCTTTCCTGGTGTTTACTCCTCTAAACACCTTTCTCACATCTCTCTCAGTGATGACAAGTGGCTGATGATCTCCGGGGTGTACTGCGCATGCGCCATCAGCGCCGCTGTTAGCACTGACGGCTGCAGCTCTGAAGTGAGCATAAAAGTTGTTCAGCTCGTTCGCCAGCGTCCCGTCCGCACTTATCAGTCCGGAGATCGGGGCTTTATAGTCCGTGATTGACCGAAGCCCTTGCCACAGAGATCTAGAGTCACTCTGCTGAAACTGTGACTCTAGTTTCTTCCCGTAGCATTGTTTTGCCTGCCTTACCGCCCCGCGCGCTCCGTATGATGCGGCTTTAAACTCGTCCATATTCTTGCTGATCAGTCCTGCATTGTACGCTACTGTGCGAGCTGACAAAGCATCGCGGACAGATTTATCTATCCACGGCTTCTGATTGGGGAAAGTCCTCACAGTGACTGTTGGAATTGTGTCACTAACAGGTTTCCCCACAAAGCTCACAACAGTGTCCGCAAATACACTGACGTCGTCAGCAGCGCTGACACGGAACATGTTCCAGTCCACATCTTCCAGAGCGTCCTGCAGGGCTCCCTCTGATTGGTCGGTCCAGCGCTGCACCTCCTTCTTGGCCGGAAGCTGCTGTTTTAGTTTGTGTTTATATTCCGGCATGAGGAGAATGGCGTCATGGTCGGACTTTCCAAACGGAGGGAGTGATATCGCCTTGTAGCTGTCCTTTATTGTAGTGTAGCAGTGGTCCAGTGTCTTGTCGCCCCTGGTAGGGCACTTTATATGTTGATAAAACTCCGGCGCTGCTTTCCGGAGGTTGGCATTGTTAAAGTCACCAACAACGATGATAACAGCATCTCGATGTCTTATGAAACTGTGTGAGAACATCATGAAGCTCACACAGTGCGGTGTCCTTGTTGGCTTGGGGTGGAATGTAGACAGTTGTTATGATGACGGAGGTGAATTCTCGAGGGAGATAAAATGGACGAAGCTTGAGAGCAAGTAATTCCAGACTGGGAGTGCAGGAGCGAGCGAGGGTAACAACGCTGGCATTGCCGCACCAGCGGTTGTTTACAAACACGCACACCCCACCTCCTCTTGATTTCCCCAACTCCTCTGTTCTGTCCATGCGGAAGGCTGTAAAGAACTCGGCCGGCAGGATGGCGTTGTCCGGTACTGCTGGGTTTAGCCATGTTTCAGAGAAGCAGAGGAGGTCGGAGTCACGGCTGTCTCTCTGGAACTTTACTCTCGCCCGGAGGTCGTCCAGTTTGTTTTCTAGGGACTGGACGTTGGCTAACAGGACACTGGGTAGGGGGGCTCGATGTGCTCTAGCCCTTAGCCTGTTCCTGACGCCTGCCCTTTTCCCCCGGGGTCGACGACGATGGTGTTTCTTGCCGGCTCCATTGTTCTCCCTCAGGATCTCCCTCGGCCAGCTTGAATCGGTTAAAAACGACGTCTGGTGAGTCGATTGTAAATTAATAGAAACAAGAGTGTCTCTATCATAAGTGATATGTGCCATGATGAAAAGAAAAAGTAAAAAAAGTTACTAAAAAATAAATTAAAAGTTAAAAAGTGTTGCCAGTGTGAGGAGCTGTCGCGATGGCTGCCGACCTCAGCGGCGCCATCTTGAGAACTTGCTTGAGTTTAGAGCTTATAGATGTAACTACTCCTTGATGTTAAATAACTCAGAATTTATTATTTATTCAAGTTTAAAATATGACATATATATTTGCATTGATGTTAAAAATATGTTTGCTTGTTGCTCTGTTATTATAACATAAATCCTTTTAATTTGTTAGGTTATGAATATGGAAAAGATTCCATGCCAATTCGAAATGTAATCGCTACTAGGCAAAAATGGAAATGCAATCCACAAAATGCATTGCTTTTTCATACAAACATGCAGAATACGTGCCACAATGAAATGCAAAAGCACTATTACATTACGTTTCAATGCACTTTATCTCTTTATTGAAAAACAATACACAAGAATTACCATTCAAAACCAAAACGCTGAATTTGTGCCAGAATTGAATATAATACAGCTCGAAATGTAATCACGGCACCGATGTATTGCTTTTCACCGTACGGTATTTCTGACATAAATGTCTCCTTTAAATGTAATGATCACGAGATTGATTTAAACACTGATGTGATGAAAACATGCCACAATGAAAAGTAAAAGCTCCAGTGTGTGTGGATTTGTATTTAAAGAAAGAAATGCTGAATTCGTGCCAGAAGCCGTCGTGCCTGCTGCTTCCATGAGTTAACACTAGAAGCGCCAAAGCTCCGGTCATTTGACCGCTGTGACGTCTACTAGAAGCGCCGCCTCTGGTCGACCTAATTATACCTAGAAGCGCCGAGCACCGGTCACTTGACCGCAGTAGCACAAAAAATAATAATATCTTTGCACTGGATCCAATTTCAGAACCCTCCTTTCATGACTTTTCCCAGAATTGTCCTTTTAATAAACTAGTATTTTTACATTGTTAAAAGAAACCCTGCACATGCTAGTTTCAATCGATTTCGCTCGTATCTCTGTAATATTGTCGTCGTCGCCTACACTTCAAGACTGTGATTCTCTTTTCTGCCAGCGGGTGTCGCAAAGATTCGTATGTCATTTAATATTTAGTATAACTAAATAAAGATCAATAGTTTTCAAAACTAAATTATTCAAAGTTCAAACTGATTATTGTGTAAAGACAAAACGGAATTCGTCCGTTGAACGAAAGTGAAAGTGTTTCACTTTCCAAAGTCTTAAAATATATACTTTATTTATTAATATTATTTAATATATACTATATATAAGTTTACATCAATGGTTTTCAAACCGTGAGAGCGTCTTGCTTTGCCTAATAAATGCTTTAGTAGTTTGCAGGAATTCTGCGAATGGTAATTAGCCTACTTATCAAGTCAATATCTCAAATAAATGATCTCTCGGGTATAATCCCTCTTCGCCAGGGCTAGCTGTTAGATACATACATTATGTATGGCTGCTTTTGACACACTGGCATTACAAAAGAATTAAGCAGAATGCAAGTTACGTATGTAAATGCATACCTTTGCGAGCGAAACTGAGATGATGGCATGGGCGGTGCTGTTATGAACACTTTATTCACAATAGCATTCATGAGGCAACGTGAGCTATAAATTCGTCGGGACGCGGCTACACAGTTTGAGTGAAAACTCTGCTTGGGCGATCGAACAGCAACACAGTTTGCTTGAAAGCTCGGTTTTGGCGTTTGAACAGCAACATAGTTTGCGTGACTCCTCGGTTTGGGCGTTTGAACAGCAACACAGTTTGCTTGAAAGCTCGGTTTGGGCGATCGAACAGCAACACAGTTTGCTTGAAAGCTCGGTTTTGGCGTTTGAACAGCAACATAGTTTGCGTGACTCCTCGGTTTGGGCGTTTGAACAGCAACACAGTTTGCTTGAAAGCTCGGTTTGGGTGATTGAACAGCAACACAGTTTGCTTGAAAGCTCGGTTTGGGTGATCGAACAGCAACACAGTTTGCGTGACTCCTCGGTTTGGGCGTTTGAAAGGTTGCATAGTGCATTATAAAAATGGCACAGAGAATCATGTACACCCCAAAGCAAGTGCTGGACATGCTGTGCAATATTGATGAGATGGAATCGGAGGGCGAACAATGTGAGGTGTCGGATGGAGAGGGCGAAAGTGAAATGGATCTGAATCTTGAATCTGATTCAGAATCGGACTCTGAAACTGAGTGTGGTGGTGACTCATTTCAGGCCAAAGACGGTACGGTGTGGTTTGAAACTGCTGGCAAACCTCGGGGTAGAGCACAAGAGTGCAATATTGTGAGAGAAACCCCAGGGCCTACGTGTTATGCCAAGGACAAAATTAAAAGTCCACTGACCAGCTTACTGTGTTTGATTGACACAGAAATGTGGGGCGCAATTCTGAAATACACAGAGGCAGAGGCTGAACGAAATAATGCTCAGTTCAAACTAACAGCTGACGAACTGAAAGCATTTGTGGGTCTCGTTTATTTGAGAGGTATAACAGCCGGTAAAAGCATGAAACTTGATGAATACTGGTCTGCTGACTTAGGAAATCCCATTTTCAAAGAGACAATGTCTAGACAGACATTCAGAGATATCATGCGCTATCTGCGCTTTGATGACAAGAGCACAAGGGCTGCCCGCCTTGCGACTGATAAATTTGCTATGATCTCGGAGATATTTGATAAATTTGTGAAAAACAGCATTGCTTCTTACACGCCCGGTGAGAACATAACTGTTGATGAGCAACTGTTCCCAACTAAAGCTCGCTGTCGTTTCACTCAGTACATGGCCAATAAACCCGATAAATTTGGGATTAAGTTCTGGGTGGCCGCTGATGTTGAAACAAAATATATGTTGAACGCCATTCCCTATCTAGGGAAAGATGAAAGCAGGCCGGCTGGTCAACGGTTGTCTGAAAATATTGTGTTGCGTTTGATGGAGCCTTTCATGGGTAAAGGAAGAAATGTAACGACTGACAATTTCTTCACTTCATTGGCACTTGCAAACACCCTTTTGGCGAACAAAACCACTATTGTTGGTACGATGAATAAAATGAGACGTGAGATGCCCCCATGTACACAGGCACAGTCTGAAAGATTTTCCACCAAGGTGTTGCGGGCTGGAAAAATAACTCTAACGATTTACCAGGCAAAACCTAAAAAAAATGTATGCATCCTGAGCTCAATGCATCAGACAGTTTCAATTGATAATGGCGCAAAGAAACTGCCTGAAACTGTTTCATATTACAACACGACTAAATGTGGCGTTGATGTTATGGATCAAATGGCACGACTGTATTCGGTGAAGGGAGGCACCCGTCGTTGGCCTGTCGCGGTTTTCTACAACCTCCTAGACCTGGCTGCAATAAATGCACATATATTGTTCAAACAGTGCATGAACGTTAACCTGAGCAGACGAAGGTTTATTCTCGAGTTGGTAAAGGAGCTGTGTGCACAGCAGAAAATGGCGAAAGCGGCTAGGGCAGTGGCACAAAAGCGAATTTTACCTGAAGCTCCTTGCCCGCCCTCAAAAAGAAAACAATGCCAAGTCGGCAGATGTTCAGGGAACAAAACGTATGACATCTGCCAGACATGTAAGCGACTGGTCTGTGGCAAATGTGCAAAGACTGCACCTAAGCTGTGTTTTGAATGTTGAGTTGTGTGAAGCTGACACACAAATCAAAACAAAGGGAACTTAATTTGAGGTGGTGAACGAAACTTATGCAATATACGCTAAAGAGAGACGGGATGCACCCGTTGTTGGCCTGTAGCTGTGTTCTACAACCTCCAAAACCTGGCTGTAATTAATAAATATTGTTCAAACAGTGCATGAACATTAACCACAGCGGTGGAGGTTTATTCTCAAGTTCACAATTCACTACATAAATGGAACTTAATTTGAGGTGGTGAACGAAACTTATGCAATATACGCTAAAGAGAGACGGGATGCACCCGTTGTTGGCCTGTAGCTGTGTTCTACAACCTCCAAAACCTGGCTGTAATTAATAAATATTGTTCAAACAGTGCATGAACATTAACCACAGCGGTGGAGGTTTATTCTCAAGTTCACAATTCACTACATAAATGGAACTTAATTTGAGGTGGTGAACGAAACTTATGCAATATACGCTAAAGAGAGACGGGATGCACCCGTTGTTGGCCTGTAGCTGTGTTCTACAACCTCCAAAACCTGGCTGTAATTAATAAATATTGTTCAAACAGTGCATGAACATTAACCACAGCGGTGGAGGTTTATTCTCAAGTTCACAATTCACTACATAAATGGAACTTAATTTGAGGTGGTGAACGAAACTTATGCAATATACGCTAAAGAGAGACGGGATGCACCCGTTGTTGGCCTGTAGCTGTGTTCTACAACCTCCAAAACCTGGCTGTAATTAATAAATATTGTTCAAACAGTGCATGAACATTAACCACAGCGGCGGAGGTTTATTCTCAAGTTCACAATTCACTACATAAATGGAACTTAATTTGAGGTGGGGAACGAAACTTATGCAATATACGATACATGTAAATCACCGAATGGTGATAACGCTCGGTGATAACACGGTCGTTAGGACGTGGGATCACACATCGGCTATTCACCGATCAAACACCTCATTTGAAACGGCAACACAATACGGCAAGATAAAAAAGTGAACATTAGAGAGGACAGAGGCAACTATATTCGTGAAGCCATCCGTATCATTTTAATAATTTTGCGTTTTGTTACGCAAAGGTACATAGCCTACCTTTTATAATGATATTTTTGTAATTATTTTGCCTATTTATGCTTTTTGTTCTTTGTCTAACACAAAACATTATAGACATTTATTTGTAGATTTGTTATGTTCACCATATCCTACAATTCACTAACATACACAACTTTTAGACATTAAAACTTGAAATGGCGTAACATTGAGTATACAAACAAACTTGCTTTAGCTCGGTCTACGGGCTTCACTTTGCTACTCTGAGTATCGAACAAGCTTTTTGTGGATGTGGGGGTGGAAGGCTGCAGCGCAGTCTGTAGCATTAGCAAGACAAAAGACGTGAACGCTTCACAGTGGGGGTGCGGGCCAGTGGGTTAGTGGTGTGGCGAACGTACATGATAATATAGTGACATATATGCCAACAGAATAACACACAGACAAATAAGCAAACTATTACACTAACCAAGCAAACTATTACACTAACCAAGAAACAAAACTGAAACTATATTTTGCATTTACGTTTTCGCACAAACCAGGAAATGCAATATGAAACTAAACAAAACTGACAATGGGAAAGCTACTGAGAACAAGGTCACAAGGCACTGATTCTAAAAGGTTTAGTCACATTAATTTGTTAACATATTGACGTTACGTGCAAATGTCACCATTACGAATATTTTGTTTGGGCGGCTCATTCTTCCTTTTGTGCAAAACGCCATCTAGCGTTAATTATGTGTCAGTACCAGCTTCCCTGTGTAAAGACTCAGCGGTCTTTTGACCGCCCGAGGCGCGCTTTAAGTAGGTGAAAACAACACGGCGCTAGTAGGAGGTGGTGAAATCGGTCAGATGACCGGCCCTCCGCGCTTCTAGGTATAAAGTATGTAAATGAGGCGCGGCGCTTCTAGTGTTAAATGAAAATGAGCACTTTCTTCTTTGATTTACAACTTTGCCCTACCACCTGATTAACTTTCTGTTCCACCCCTGACGGGTGAAGAAACATCTACAGAAAAGCCACACCTCATTATAAGTCTCATGGTTCAAAGCGTGAGGGAATAAGTAGCGGTTTATAATCTGGAAAATACGGGTAGCAATCACGGGGGCTCCGCTGTGGCGGGTCGAGGTCACGGTCCGCTCTTCAGCGCTGTTTGCAGGGTTCATCCACCTTTACAAGGTGGAATTCAAGCACATGTACGACACTTTCAAGGTCCATTTTCAATACTGTCCAGCACCTTCAGCTTAATTAAGTTAAGCACGTAGTCGTCTGTAACTGCACCAGCCTCAATTTGTCCAATTAGACTGTTTATTTCCTCTTTTATTCTGTTGTGAAAAGACATTTCTGCTGCTTTCAAGTCCAACTATGAGCAATTGCTTCTGACTGGAGTCTAAGCCCCGCCCCAAATGCAGGTGAGCGTTCCTATTGGACAGTGATTCGATTTCATTCTGGCACGATTACAGCTTCGCAGAGACACACAGTGGAATACAATGACTTTCAGTCGATTGCATTTGAAGGTGGCTTCTGGCACGAATTCAGCGTTTCTTTCTTTAAATACAAATCCACACACACTGGAGCTTTTACTTTTCATTGTGGCATGTTTTCATCACATCAGTGTTTAAATCAATCTCGTGATCATTACATTTAAAGGAGACATTTAGGTAAAAAATACCGTACGGTGAAAAGCAATACCTCGGTGCCGTGATTACATTTCGAGCTGTATTATATTCAATTCTGACACAAATTCAGCGTTTTGGTTTTGAATGGTAATTCTTGTGTATTGTTTTTCAATAAAGAGATAAAGTGCATTGAAATGCAATGTAATAGTGCTTTTGCATTTCATTGTGGCACGTATTCTGCATGTTTGTATGGAAAAGCAATGCATTTTGTGGATTGCATTTCCATTTTTGCCTAGTAGCGATTACATTTCGAATTGGCACTGTTTCTTTTCCATATATGAAACCCACATTACTCCATCAATGATCAAACTATCCAAGTCAATAAAGAAAAATAGCATCAAAGATATCACATTAACTTTGTTCAAAACTTGAAATAACAACTGTGAAAATAGCAATTGTTCTTCAAAACCGCTCCCTCTGAAAAAGACTGAAGCGTGGGCGATTTCTTCAGCCACGACAAAGCTAGCTTTTACTGCCGCATTGTTTGTGGTTGTGGCCTTCACAAACACATTCTGTTGCGATCACAGTTTGTTGTTTTTCTTTATGCCTAATTTTGGCATACTTAGCTCTGTGTGACGTAGATTGTCCTCTTTGACAAACGCCACCACTTCATAACACAAAAGACATCCCGGTTTTCCTCCTTGAAGCACAAACACTTGCTTTCTCATCTTTCTTGAAACACTCTTCCATCTGCATCGATTTTTCTCTTCCTGGACATTTTGGGATCATTATTATCATTACTATCAATTACTGTACACTTATTGGGCAAATTGCATCAATTTGGAAACATTGCAGTGTCGAGATTCCGTCACTTCATGGGTATCATAATTGTGGCAAATATAGTTTTTGGTCAGGCATGTATTTGACTTATTTTTTTGACAATTAGGCTTTTTAAGCGCTCACAGGCCACATAAAATGACGTGGCAGGTCATATTTGGCCCGTGGGCCTTGAGTTAGACACCCCTGGTTTAGAGAATTTGAATCAAAATGACAAAGTTCCTATTGGGATACATGGGACTTCTTCATAGACACTTTGAAACTCACTTAAATTGGTACCAGCTCTTCTCAGGTTATACATTAAAGAATGTATTTATTTATTTAATAATTCTGGACAACTCAACTTCTTTTTTTAACAGCCCACTGTCACAGTTAGCCCTTTGTAGGTTCATTGTCGGTTAATTGTGTGCGTGTTCTCTATATTATGCTCTGTTTGCTATTGTTACCTGGTCATATTCTGTGTCATTATGGCTTTTGTGTTTCATGGTGTCTATGTTGGTTATGTCCAAGATGTCAGGATAGCTGCATCACCACCTTTCAACAATGGAAAAACAAAAGGGGATTTCCAGATAGAATGTGTTTCTTAGGAAAAAGATGTCAAAGGCCTTGCTATAAAATCAACTGCTAGTCTAAGAAGAAAGGCTCCAAACCATCAGGGCCTGTTGTTGGTGTTTATGAACATCAACATTGACTGGCTTAAAATTTAAGTTAGGTGTGACGGTCAAGAGAGTGCAAATAAAAAGGAAGCAATCACACCAGACAAAGGAGGATTTAATGAATAACGTTCACCATCGTAAAGCCCATGACAAATCCAAATTAAAGATACAATAACCAGCAGCCAACTGGTACAAAGACAAAACATATACAGACAGACAAACGACCATGAGGGACAAACACAATGTCACAACAACAGGACAACATGCCGATGGAGGCGGCCGGTAGGGGGCCTCCGTACCGTGACAGAAGGCTGAGTTCAGCACTTTGAAGCTCCCCTTTTAAACATATCAAAGTGAAATTGATTTTTTATGAATTATCAAATTTACATACTATTTACTCCAATAAAAAAGCCTCCTCAGTTGGTCTGGAGTATGTACCACTCAAACTCACTAACACACACTAACACAAGACCAAAGCAAAATCACACACCTAATAACAATGAACCAAACTATAACAAATCTAAGAGAAGAATGTGTATGTTATCTCAAACAGAACCACTAAGTACCATATGCTGTTATTTGGCTCTAAAAGCACAGTACAGCTCAGCAGACTACCTGCACATGGAGACTGAGGGCAGACAGACTCTGTGTGATCTGCCAACATAGCAAGAGGTTTGCCAATAAAGCAAAACAGAAATGGAGCTGCCCTTCCTAATAGAAATGGCAACATTTAAGGAGATTTTTGAAGAACGGTTTCCAAAAATAAATGTTAAATGTTGCTGATGTCTGTTGGAAATGCCTCTCTGATGTTCAGAAACGATCACCT
>NC_135213.1:23048929-23071429 GCF_052324685.1 Brachyhypopomus gauderio
TTTAAAGTATGGGGGAACGTCATCTGGGAAGGGGGGGGTTAGAGAGAGACATGACATTATTAAATGTATGTTCACAAACAACAGGTGCAGTATAAAGACTGGTAACTATTCTTCTCCCAGGAGCGTGAGACCAAAAACAATAACCTTTGAAAAAAGAGCCAGGTCTCACGGAAATTACATTACACATTGGGGACAGAATGTAGAGACCTGTACATATTATAGTTACTTAGGAATGAAGATTAGTTCACCTGGAAACTTCAATCCAGCAGTTAATGAACTGAGACAGACAGTACGAAGACATTCTATGCAATCATATCTCAAATTTACATTCAAATACCAATTCACATTTGGCTCATAATATTCCACTTTGTTATAGAACCATTTCTGTTGTATGGTAGTGAGCTGTGGGGCCATTCTCAAATCACAATTTTGAATAATGGAACAGATACCGAGATGGTCAAACAGACAGTCCCTTCAGACAGATATTTCCCTCACACACACAGTTCCCTCACACAGACAGTGCCCTCACACACACATTTCCCTCACGCAGACGGTGCCCTCACACACACAGTTCCTTCACACAGACGGTCCCCTCACACAGACAGGTCCCTCACACAGACAGTGCCCTCACTCAGACAGGTCCCTCACACAGACAGTGCCCTCACACATATGGTGCCCTCACACATCTGCTCCCATCACACAGAAGGTCCTGACACTGAGTTAACTAACAAACACTAACACTATTCCACATCAAACCAAACCAATTTATGATACTTCAAAAACAAAATTACATCACCCACTGGAACACAAACACAAGCACAAAGCAAAATGCCCTAAAATGACAGTACACTGTAGCAGAACATCTGGCTGTCCAGACGGGCCAAAATAAGAACTCATAACTGTCCACTCTGTCAGCTTTAACACTGTAAAGACAGAGACCAGCAGTGTCACAGTAACACTGTAGAGACAGAGACCAGCAGTGCAACAAATGCTGCATGGACAGAGACCCACAGTGTAACAGAGACTGTAGAGACAGAGACCAGCAGTGTAACAGTAACACTGTAGAGACAGAGACCAGCAGTGTAACAGTATCACTGTAGAGACAGAGATGCGCTTTAGCAGGGTGATATATATCTGCCAGCTACACACACACACACACACACACACACACATACACACACACACTCACTCACAATTTTATTTGTATTTATTTATTCACATATTCATCTTTATCACTGTAACAGAGTTGTTAGTTTCCTTAATTGCATTCATGTTGTTTTATTGTAATAAAACTTTGGCAAAACTGTACATTAATACAGTCGTGCAAAAGCTTAGTGAACAGAGAGATACACCTTAAACATGCACACAGACATGAACACAAATACACACATGCACACCAACACAGACACATGCACACACACACATTTTGTTTTTATCATTCAAGTCAATGTTAAATTTATTTGTATCGAAAATGTACAGATATCTGAATCCCTCAGTGAGCAAGACAAAGGTGATAGTAGCCAAGAAAAACTCCTTATTAAGCATGTCAGAGAGAGATAGATAGAGAGAGGGAGAGAGAGGGTAAGTGAGGGACAGAGAGAAAGGGAGAGAAGGAGAGAGGGAGAGAGAAAGAAAGTGGTAGAGAGAGAGGGAGAAAGGGCTAGAGAGAGAGGGAGAGAGGAAAACAGTGTGACCTTGCTGTACAGTAACTGTTTGGATATATTTGGCCGGAGAGTCCAGCAAGAGGCGTTTAGATGCTGCACAGTCTAATCCAGCCACAAGTTACCAAGCTACAGAATCCAGGTAGAAAATACCCATCTTAACGAATCCAGTCAGAAGACACCTGGCTAATTCAGCCAGGCTGAAGATACAGCTTCTCATAAATATATAGCATGTTCACTTTACACCACTCCACAAGCGTCCCTGCCTAAACAACACTCCTGAAGTTAATGATGGGTGTAAATATAGAGCAAATTAATTGAATGGTTGGATAATGTGATTATCAAGTTCAGTGATAATCAAGGAGTGGAATTAAACTGTCAGAGTGATCTATTAGACCGATAACAAGGCACACCTCAGAGGAGAGAGAGAGGGAGAGAGAGAGAGAGAGAGATAGAGAGAGAGAGGGAGAGAGAGAGAGAGAGATAGTGTTGTAACACTGTTGTTAGGGAGTGTCTGGCTTTATGAGGGACCAGTGGACTACGTATCCAGAGGGCGAGACAGCATGGGTGGATGAAACCACAAGCAGCTTTATTAATTTTGTATTAAACAGACAGGGGACTTCCTAAGACTGGGACTTCCTACCTTTCTTCTCATGAGCTTTAAAAGTGGTAGCTCCGCCCACCCCCTTCTCCCTGTGTCAGTGGTTCCGTCCGACATGGATAAAGTGGCTTCCACTCCCACACATCTCTCTTTAGGACTCTTACTTCACTACATGTACATACATATATTTTGTATTCTACATTTCAATCAGCAAAATGTAGAAATAGTCTAAAAGGGAAGTAAAGACTGGGGATGGGGTCCCGGGCCACCACATCACAAAGACAATACGACTTTGATCACTAATGGCTGTCTGACCCTACACAGCCCTCTGCTGATTTTCTCTCTCATTACAACACAAATGAATTGCACTGCTAAACTCCTTAATGATTTGTCACTGAACCAGAAAACCAAAGTGATTGTTCTCAGAGGAGCAGAGTGCAGGGGGGCCTGGAGTGGCATGTGGTAGGGGGAGGAGCCACAGAGGAGCACAGTGCAGGGGGGCCTGGAGTGGCATGTGGTAGGGGGAGGAGCCACAGAGGAGCACAGTGCAGGGGAGCCTGGAGTGGCATGTGGTAGGGGGAGGAGCCACAGAGGAGCACAGTGCAGGGGGGCCTGGAGTGGCATGTGGTAGGGGGAGGAGCCACAGAGGAGCACAAAGAAATGTTTCTGAGGAAGTGAGAGGAACATGGGACAGGGACACAGAGTTGGGTGTGGATCTGGACTGGGGAGAAGTGAAGGAGCACAGAGGGGTGGGGCATAGGAGAGGGGTGGAACTAAATTACTAATGTTTATAAACATAATGAGACATTAATATGGGAAACTTCCAAAAAATTATAAATTCAACATTCGCAATCATTAACCCCCAACCTTCAAACACAAGTAAATAATCCTAACCCGAATCCACAAATCAATAAGTAATCAATAAATCAACAGGTAACTAAAAGAGTTTTCACAGTGGAGTAATATATATAGACACACATGCACACACACACACACACACACACACACACACACACACACACACACACACACACACTCACAAACACACAGTCACATAGTAGCCACATGCTAACCACTGCACTGGCATGTGACGTGAGCTATGTATGTTTGTTTAAATCGATGGTTGTTTAAATTGATGTTCACATACTCAACCTGTATTTTATATCTTGGTTGCATGCTTTTACCAAAGACAATTCCATACAAGCACCTAGGAGATGGTCTGGCTTGCCAGTGGATGTGCCGATGCCGTGGTTGGATGTGTGATTGCCGCAAGAGGATTCCTACCTGAAGCTCATCATCTGCATTGAAGGGACTGTGACTACTCGGCGTGGAATTAACTATAGAACTATATTTGAACTATAAATACGGACTTCTGCTAGTGGGCTGCCCACAGAGGATTGGTTTCCTTTTGAGTCTTGGTCCTCCCAAGGTTTATTCCTAATCCCTGCCATCTTAGGGAGTTTTTTCTTGCCACTGTCGCCTCTGGCTTGCTAATTAGGGATCTGGACCCATACAATTGTAAAGCTGCTTTGTGACAACGTGTTGTAAAAAGTGCTATATAAATAAATTTGACTTTGAGTTTGACAGATTCATAATTGAATGCAATCTATTTGGTTTCTATTTAAGCTCCCATATTTTATCTCTTTTACTCAAACATTCTCTCTCACTCCTCTCTCTCTCTTTCTCCCTCCCTCTCTTTCTCTCTCTCTCCCCCTCTCCTTCCCTCTTTCTCTCACCCAGTCACCGTTATGACTTAGGTGTGGTCCGCACACACACACACACACACACACACACACACACACACACACACACACACACACACACACACACACACACACACACTTTAACATGGATATGTAACATGGTGGGTAGCCTCAGTTTGCCTCTGCTTTATTAAATATAGTAATTAATTCATAATCCATTGCTACTAGCTCCTCCATTATTCTATCTTTCAGTGAGCTGTGAGCAATGGTCTGCATTCAAAACTGAAACAGCACAAATTCCTGCCTCTAGCCTTCCTCCCCAAATGTCTTCCTCTCTAAATGTCTTCCACCTCAAATGTCTGTTCACTGTTTTGTCACACAAGAGAGCAAAATCAGTAGAACATTTTACATAGGTCTAAAGTTTGTGCAGTTTTACAGAGGTCTAAAGTTATTTCTTGTTATTTGCTTGCTGCTGCAATGTGGTGTTTCCTGCTGTGTGAGGGAGATGCAGTATTGTAAACAGTAAACTAACCCTAACCATCTCCTAATGTGGCGTGTTCAGGAGGAGAGGAACACCCCTCTATCGCTAATTCTCTAAACCTAGCCCTAGGCCTCTAATCCTGACCCTAACACTAACACGTTTGAACACTGCTAAGTCAGAGCAGTGTGTATGTGTGTATGATGGCAAGGTGTTCAACAGAGGATTTTCATGTGTGTTGTGTATGTTGTGTAATGTGTGATAAGATTGTTGAGTAAAGTGCGTTGTGTAATGTGATCTGTGAAGTGTCAGACCTGTAATGTGTTGGAAACCTGCAATCTTCACACATATGGTGTCTTTGTGTAATCTTTTTGTATGTGTGTGAGTGTGTGTGTGTGTGTGTGTGTGTGTGTGTGTGTGTGTGTGTGTGTGTGTGTGTGTGTGTGTGTGTGAGAGAGAGAGAGAGAAACAGGGTCAATACACTGACACTTTCTTTAACAGACCTGCCCATCATCATCTGCGTTCCTCCCCTTCCAGTACGTCATCTGATTGAATGATGATGCTAAGTTACAGATAAACAATCTCATCCACCCCCTTCACACATGCCCATTAATGCAGTCTTGGCCCCCAAGAACACATTTCTCACATGCCCATAAATGCAATCTCCACCACCCAGGACGTATTTCTCACATGACCACTTGCATCAGACACAAACATTTGTCATCCAGTTCAATGAATGAATGAATGAACCCAAGGTCGCTGTACAATTTTAACACAGGAACAAAGGAAACTCGTCTCACACACACCAACGAAAAGCAGCAGCCAATTACACACAACATATTCTCAACCAAAACACTGTCAGTTTCAAAGCTATTACTGTTTACTGTTTATTCAAGGACATGAAAGACTGAAACGTCTTACAACACATTTAATCCTCATTCATTTGACTAAAACACATTAAGTCCTCATTCATTACTCTACAAACACTTTATGTCCTCATTCCTTAGTCTACACATAAAGTCCTCTATGATTAGTCTACAAATATATTAGTTTACAAACACATTAAGTCCTCATTCATTAGTCTACAAACATATTAAGTCATCGTTCATTAGCCTACATTGTCCTCATTCATTAGTCTACAAATGCATTAAGTCCTCATTCATTAGTCTACAACACATATGTCATTATTCAGTAGTCTATAAACACATTAAGTCATCATTCATTAGTCTATACATTAAGTCCTCATTCATTAGTCTACAACACATTAAGTCCTCATTCATTAGTCTAAAACATACATAATTATTCATTAATCTATAAACACATTAAGTCCTCATTCATTAGTCTATAAACACATTAAGTCCTCATTCATTAGTCTACAAACACATTGTCATTGTTCATTAGTGTACAAACACATTAAGTCCTCATTCATTAGTCTATGGACACAATAAGTCCTCATTCATTAGTGTACAAACACATTACATCACATTAAACTGCAGGGAAATCCCAAATGATCTACTGGATGGACTACTGAGCTTCTACAGGTATATACAGAAATTCAACATTAAGGTGCTTAATGCAGCTATCATGTTTCTAACATATAGTGCTATTGATTCAAGTGATTTCCAACATCCCCCAACAGCCACAAACACCAACCAACAGTGTTGGGAACGTTACTTTAAAAAAGTAATTAGTTATAGTTACTCACTATTTGCTCAAAAAAGTAACTGAGTTAGTAACTGAATTACTCTATAATAAAAGTAACTCGTTACCAGGGAAAGGTAACGGGAAAGGTCCCAGGGAAAGGTCAGGCTGACTGTTAGTGACTAGAACACTTTCATACTAGGGTGCATGTCCCAGCCTGGGGTGTGTCCTTACATGGGGCATGTCCTAGCTGGAGGCGTGTTCTACCCTGGGGGCATATCCTAGCATGGGACATGTCCTAGCTGGAGGCGTGTTCTACCCTGGGGGCATGTCCTAGCATGCAGGGCGTGTCGTAGCCTGGAGGACCTGTGATAGCCAAGGTCCTGTGATGGCTAGGAGTGCTGAACACTAGACAAGTGTTACATTATCATGTACACACACACACACACACATACACACACATACACTCACACACACACACACACACACACACACACACACACACACACACATATATTTGAGAGAAGTCATCTACAAAGAAACCACAGACAGAGAAATCACTGCAACAAAATATGAACACGATGTATTCATCTCCCTCACGATTCACTTCACACAATATTATCACACTTTACACAGGGCTATCACACTTCACATTATGTTATCATACTTTACAGTGTCTTATCACACTTTACAGTGTCATCACACTTTACACAGTGTGACTTGGAGAGTGGACAATCAACAAACAAAGGAGAAAAAACTACACAGTCAGGCATGAACACAGAGAAACAGGTACACAGACAAATAGGTTCAAGATGAATGGTACACACAGTCAGATGGGTGCACACAGACACACCACACACTTTGTGAACACCGCCACAACACACCCAGTGCTCACCAGTGTTGGGAACGTTACTTTAAAAAAGTAATTAGATATAGTTACTCATTACTTGTTCAAAAAACTAACTGAGTTAGTAACTGAATTCCTCTATAATAAAGGTAACTCATTAACAGGGAAAGTAACTATTTGCATTACAGTTAAAAAAAATTATATGCCAATGAATAAGGATTTTTTGAAAAAGCAGTTTTCACAGTTAGTTGAAATGTGTTACGGTGACAGTCCCGGACCCTTCCCTGTGGGCGTGCCGCTATGTTGTCTGCGTGCTGTTATGTCCATATAAGTAGTTCCGTGGGTGTGGGTTGTCCGTGAGCGTGTTCGTAGTATCACCTGTGCCTTGTCTCGAGATCACGAGGGTCTGTGTTAATCACCTATATAATGTGCGTTCGCGCAGTGTCTTGTGCTCGTCTTTGTCTAAAGTTTCGTGTCTGCGTGAGTGTGAACTGCGTGCTGCTCGCGCTCCGCCCGGAGCTTCACGTCAGTATTAATAAATCGTTGTGTGTTCACCTTCAACGTCGTGGTGCCTGCCTCCTTCACCCCGTCGTTACAAAATGAGTAGATCAGAAAGGTGTTTAACTTTTGATATTTATCAAACAGAAGTAAACTTAACAATAAAACTTCTATTCTTAATTATATAAATCAAATACCCAGTCTGGTAGACATTCAGGAACTTCAAGTATTTTCTTAAATAATGTTTATATCACCACCTTGAAAATGTGAATTTTTCTTCGGCTTGCTCTTGACTCGCCATTTGCCTCTTCTCCGTTTGTGTCGTGTGTCACTGGCGTGCTTCGGCACGTGTGTAAAAACACCGGCTCTGATTGGCTACCATAACGCTGCCTTAGCCAATCGCTTACTGACTTGTTAAGTTAAACAGGTGTTACACCGAGAACTGTGACCTATTGAAATCTGTTACTCCTCACTAGCCTGGGCAGCGGTCCGCTCGCATTACTGTTAGTATATCAATATATAGCAGGGTTGCCAACTCTCACGCATTGAGCGTGAGAAACACGCATTTGACCGTTTTCACACGCTCTCACGCCACACTTGCGATATCTCACGCCGGAAAAAAAATCTAGTTTATTTACCTCTGATCCACATCTATGATTCAATGAGTTACTAGTTCGCTCTGGCGCCAACCAACACCCACCAATATCCACCTACACCCAACTACACCTACACTTGTTAGTCTCTGCTAGCCTGCCTACTTGTTAGGTCTTTTATGGTCGCAGCTGCAATTTCAAAAGGACTTTCCACATCAGTCAACACTATCAGAATGGATTTTAACACTATAGACCTGTCAACTTGCATTTATTCCATGCAAGTTATTATTATGATGTTTGTGTATAACAGAGGTACAGATGTATGTTGACATGTGCAGAGAAACACACACACACACACACACACACACACAAACACACACCCCGGATGGATACCTTCAGTTCAGTTAAATTCAGTTTCTTGGCTTTTTCTCTGCTGTATGCCATGGTATGTCATCTCACTGCTACCCTAGCTGTCTACATCAGAGAGGAAGTGTGTATTACTACCTACATGCATAAGGTACGAATGTGCAGATGTATGTTTATGTAAGGGCAGAAACACACACATTCTTCAGACCACTGTCAGACTCAAAGGTCGTAGTCATTCATAGTCATCACACACACACACACACACACACACACACACAAACATACATACGTATACACACACATTTGTTTGTACACATACAAACATACTCACAAGCATGCATGCGCACACCCTCACACCCTCACACCAGATGGTTTTTCTTCCACCCTGTGTGGACAGTAACATGTTATGAGATTAAGTGGTGACAGGTGTGGTGGTGAGAGGTGATTGGATGGTGACAGGTTTGGAGAGAGGTGACTGGATGGTGGCAGGTGTGCTGAAAGGTGATTGGAAGGTTCTGAGTTACACCATTGGCTAGAACATGCAGCCTCAGCGATGAGGGTGTCATGAAATCACTGAATATTCAGCTTGTTGCTGTTCACCCACAAATTTGACTGTATACTAAAAATGCACCTTTTCACTGGTTTGATCAGGATTTTATGAAAGGATGCTCACACACATTTAACTAAAGCTGAGTTGAGATGAGTTGAGTTTCATCAGGAGGGCTGGAAATGTGCCAAACTGTTCAAAAGTAGGCGTGTGAACTGGAACGGAACCCGTTCCATGACTTAAAAGGTTAAACAAATAATTTACATTCACCGGCCACTTTATTAGGTACACCTGTCCAACTGCCCATTCATGCAAATGTCGAATCAGCCAATTACATGGCAGCAACCAAATGCATTTAGGTATCAACAACATGAAAGCATGGATCCATCCTGCTCAATGGTGGTGGTCGTGCAATGGAATGGGGGATTTTTTTCTGGCACACTTTGGGCCCATTAGTACCAATTGAGGTTCGTGTCAACGCCACAGCCAACCTGAGTATTGTTGCTGACCATGTCTATCCCTTTATGACCACAGTGTATGCATCTTCTGATGGCTACTTCCAGCAGGATAACGCACCATGTCATAAAGCACAAATCATCTCAGACTGGTTTCATGAACATGACAATGAGTTCACTGTACTTGAATGGCCTCCACAGTCACTAGATCTCAATCCAGTAGAGCACCTTTGGGATGTGGTGGAACGGGAGATTCACATCATGGATGTGCAGCTGACAAATCTGCAGCAACTGTGTAATGCTATAATGCTAATATGAACCACACACTCTGAGGAATATTTCCAGTACCTTGTTGAATCTATGCCACAAAGAATTAGGACAGTTCTGAAGACAAAAGGGGGTCCAACCCATTATTAGCAAGATGTACCTAATAAAGTGGCCATTGAGTGTATAATATACACAGAAATATACAAGGAGCAAGAATGAGAGAGAACTCTACCATATGGCTAATACACACCCACATACTATTATAAGAGCAGTAAACAGGGTGACTTCACCCTGTGCTGAACTCCAGCGAGCACACAGCACTCATTTATCTCAGCCATGGGTGTTAGAGAGCTCCACAGCACAGAAATTATTGGGGTGGATATTCATTCAGCCTTTTTCCATCTCTCATTTTACTTTACCATTTACTTAGTATGAACTAATTATCCAGGCAAGTGTAAACAATTGTGATTGATGGTAGAGGGGAAAATGTGCTGATAACCTTCAGCTGTGCAAGAGGTGGAGAGGTTCACCATATTCACACTCTCCATCTCCCCTACACACCTCACACACTCTCCATCTCCTCTAAACACCCCCACACTCTCCAGCTCCTCTAAACACCTCACACACTCTCCATCTCCCCTAAACACCTCACACACTCTCCATCTCCTCTAAACACCCCCACACTCTCCAGCTCCCCTAAACACCTCACACACTCTCCATCTCCTCTAAACCCCCCCACACTCTCCATCTCCCCTAAACACCTCACACACTCTCCATCTCCTCTAAACACCCCCGCACTCTCAATGTCCCCTAAACACCTCACACACTCTCCATCTCCCCTAAACACCTCACACACTCTCCATCTCCCCTAAACACCTCACACACTCTCCATCTCCTCTAAACACCTCACACTCTCCAGCTCCCCTAAACACCTCACACACTCTCCAGCTCCCCTAAACACCTCACACACTCTCCATCTCCTCTAAACACCTCACACTCTCCAGCTCCCCTAAACACCTCACACACTCTCCATCTCCTCTAAACACCCCCACACTCTCCAGCTCCCCTAAACACCTTACACACTCTCCAGCTCCCCTAAACTCCTCACACACTCTCCATCTCCTCTAAACACCCCCACACTCTCCATCTCCCCTAAACACCTCACACACTCTCCATCTCCTCTAAACACTCCACAGTATAAATTAATTAAAGGGCCAAATCTAGCCCTGGTTCACATTTTAAACATCTAGGGCAGTGGTCCCCAAACTACGGCCCGCGGGCCGGACACGGCCCGCCTCCACGTTTGACCCGGCCCCCGGAACATTTGACCTGGCCCCCGGAACACCCCCTCCCCCCTACCCCCAGGGAAAAAAATACTGCTCCTTGTGAAAGAGAACGTAATGGCGAAAAGGTTAGGTAAGAGAAAAATTGATTCTGAATGTAGGGTATTTAACCTGCAGTGGACAAACGATTATTTTTTTGTTCAATGCAAAGAAAAGGCTGTTTGTCTCATCTGTAAAGAGGCGCTTGCGGTATTCAAAGAATACAATCTACGACGGCACTATGAATCCCGTCACAAAGACCAGTATGATAGTTTGCAAGGCCAAATGCGGGCAGACAAACTGTTAAAGTTAAAAAGTGGACTGTTAGCTCAGCAGAATACATTTGTACGCCAAGCTCAGCTGAACCAGTCATCCGTTCGGGCCAGCTTTCGGGTTGCTCAAATTATAGCAAGCAGCGGTAAACCTTTCACGGATGGAGAGTTTGTTAAGAAATGTTTGAATGCTGTCGCGGAGGAAGTGTGTCCCGAGAAGAAAGATGTCTTCAATGCAGTGAGTCTGTCAGCGAGTACAATCACCAGACGCATCGAAGAAATCGGGGGTAATGTGTATGTACAGCTGCAGCAGAAGACAAAAGAATTTGACTTTTTTTCATTAGCATTGGATGAGAGCACGGATGTGCAGGACACAGCGCAGCTGGTAATTTTCATTCGTGGAGTTAACGCAAACTTTGAGATGAGCGAGGAGTTGGCAGCCCTCCAAAGTCTCAAAGGGACTACAACGGGGGAGGATATTTTCGGCAAAGTATGCCAAACCATGGAAGACTTGGACCTGGACTGGTCAAAGCTTGCCAGCATTACGACTGACGGGGCTCCTAGTATGGTGGGCGCGTCTCGGGGTCTAACAGGACGCGTGAAGCGGGAGATGGAAGAGCGGGGTCTCACCGCCCCGCTACAAGTCCACTGTTTAATTCACCAGCAGGCACTGTGCTGCAAAGTGTTGAAGTGGGATTCTGTCATGAAGGTTGTGGTGTCATGCATAAACTTAATCAGAGCAAAGGGACTTAAACACAGGGAGTTCCAACAATTCCTGTCTGAGCTGGAGTCTGCGCACGGCGACGTGCTGTATTACACAGAGGTCCGATGGCTGAGCCGGGGCAGAGTTTTGAGGCGTTTTTACGAGCTGCTACCTGAAATTAACGCATTTCTTCATTCAAAAGACAAAACGGTCCCAGAGCTGATGGACCCAGAGTGGAAATGGCACCTGGCATTTTTAACAGACGTGACAGAAATTCTGAACAGCCTTAACTTGCAGCTACAAGGCCAGGGGAAACTCATTTGCGACATGTATTCCCACATAAAAGCATTTGAGGTGAAACTAGCGCTGCTTTTGGAGCAAGTGAAAAAGCACAACTTCGTCCATCTCCCTGCTACCCAAAACCTCTCTGCAGAGAACCCAGCGGTCCCGTTCCCAACTGAAAAGTGCGTGGAAGCACTGGAAATGCTCAAGGCGGAGTTCGGTGTGCGATTCCGTGAACTACATGTTCATGCAAAAGAAATCCGTCTTTTCCAGAACCCCTTTGTTGCCGACATCGATGAAGCCCAGCCTTCTTATCAGTTTGAGTTGGCCGAGTTACAGAACTGTGATGTTCTGAAAGACATGTTCAAGCCCAACAGTCTTATTGACTTCTATGCCGCACTCCCAAACGACACGTACCCTAACATAAAAAAACACGCAATGAAGATGTCCACACTTTTTGGAAGCACGTATATCTGCGAACAAACATTTTCGCACATGAAACTCCTGAAAACTTCGCTGAGATCAAGATTGACAGATGAACATCTGCATCAGTGTTTGAGACTGGCTGTGACTAGAATGGAACCTGACATTCAACTTCTCACCAGCCAAATGCAGGCCCACAGTTCACACTGATGAACATACATAGGTAAGCTCACTTTTCTGACTTGAATGAGTCATTCTGAGTATAAACAAATATGATCATAAAATCTACTGGGATAAAATGCATAAAAAATGTATTGTGCTGTGTAGGTCACAAGGAAGTTGATGAGAGAGAAAGGTATCTACAAGCCTTCTAGAACCTACAATCTACAAAAGGATTATAAGGAAGGAACACGAGAACTTTGAGGGACTACTCATATGAGTCATTTAAGGAAGAAATTCTGTTCTGACAACTTTACCTGTTAAGATGTGCACGGCACAACAGAAAGTTAATGTTCCACAGACTTTTTTTTTTCTGTGAAGAACCCAAAGAGCATTTTTTGGTGTTATTTATTTTAATAATGGTGTTATTTTTTTCTTAAATAGTGTTATTTAGTTGGTTAATAGTGTTATTATTTATTACCAGACTTTTTTCTGTGAAGAACCCAGAGAGGATTATTTAGTTATTATTTCATAAATATTGTTATTTATTTTGTTAATGGTTAATATTTAGTTTGTTAATAGTGTTATTGTTTATTTCTTGACTTTTTTGTGTGAAGATCCCGGAAAGTGTTATTAATGTTTGGTTATGTGTCGCTTTCTGAAAACAATAAATGTTGCAGCACCCCTGTGATTGTCAAACTTTTCTGTTTCAAACTGACCCCGGCCCCCCATCAGAGAAGAGAAAAGTTATTTGGCCCTCGCAGGAAAAAGTTTGGGGACCCCTGATCTAGGGGCTTATGAAAACCGAACTGGCATTAAAACGACAGGCTGGTTTTTACTTGACACGTCGCGAGCAGAGCGAGGGTCCGCGCGGCGAAAATGACGTAACCGCTGTGGCTCCGCCCGTGCACGAGGGCCTCGCGCGCTGTCGATTTGCGAGGTCGTACCAATGATCTATATTACTGGATTGGACATCGCTTGTTGCCGCTATAGCTAGCGATGCGCCGCCCTCGGAGCCATTATTGAGTCATGTCAGCAAAGCAGTGTAGTTCCTATGTGGGATGTGCATCCATCTGTCACAAAAACAGTCCTAGCGCCCTTATTTCTTATCCGATTTTGATAAAATATGGCTTAAATTAAAGGTGAGAATATTGGCGATGTTGTGATATAAGAGATAAAATTATAAGAAGTTTTCAATTTAGGTAAAATTTTAACAAAACCCTACATAAAGCCCTTTTCTTACACCTGGCTAAAACTAAATAACACATGTATGTCATGTTTTTGATATTCAATCATAATTATGGTAAAACGTTGTAAATAAATAACTTTGATAAGTTTTAATTATGATCACAATTCTGATATTGAAAGTCAAATGTATGAGTTTATCTCTTTATTTGTCAACTCTCCCCGTTACAGCTGTAGTTTTCATAAATTCTTTAAGTGCAATACCTCTTATATATATTCAAGTATAATATGAGATGGCATCAGTGTGGAGGAGCATCTTTGAGCACTACATGGCTAAATGTGGGTGAAATTAATTATGAAATTATGATAGAGAAAATAATGAGTTTGAATCTGAAATTTATGACAAAATTTGTCAGATTTTTTTTACCTTCAAGTAGCAGAAAAGAGCTTACACAATTCAGGTTCCCACAAATACATAGATAAATTGACCTGACACAAAATATACAATTCTCCACAATTTGTACAGCTCATATTTTCTTTTTTTGTTGGGAAATCTGTGTAGAAAAATGGCATTTATTAAAAAAAAACCTGTATTAACCTGGGGTGAGTTTCCAAAAACGTTCTTAGCGCTAAGTACTTCGTAACCTCGTTCTTATGTACGAGGTTAAGAAGTACTTAGCACTAAGAACGTTTTGGGAAACTCACCCCTGTTGATTTAAAAAATAATTATGACAAATTTAATTGACTTAAATTTTCATTTGGTTTCATTATTTATTCAGTTTGTGTGAGAGAGTATCTATGGGACATAATGCCAACTGGACTGAACATTGGTCCCAGTAATACAGATTTAGAGATAATTTTAATGAACATCGTATTTACAACATTATCCTTGTCATGGTACGGCGGCCCCCTACTGGTCGCCCCCGTCTACAGCAGCAGCTTGTCCTGTGGGTGTGGTGTTGTGTTCGTCCCTCAGGTGGGCGGAGCCCGCGATCCGTCTCACCTGAGGGTCGTTTGTTCGTCTATATATGTCTTGTCTTTGTACCAGTTGACTGCTGGTTATTATATCCTTAATTCGGATCAGTTCACGGGTTTTGGTTTGCGCACTTTACATATTAAACCATCCTATTTCCCTGAGACTTGGCGTGATCGCTTCCATTTATTTTCGCTCACCCTGCCCGTCACAGAATAACCAGCCACTTTCGGAAGCCGCCAGTCTCCTTTACTTTCTCCTTCGTTCGTGGTCATGTCTCGTGGTAAGTGTTTGTCTGCGTGGTGTTTTGTTTGAAGAGCTCCGCCGTGCTTTTGTGTTGTGTGTGTGTGTGCGTAGCACGGCGAGGACCAGGGCAGTCTGCCCTGAGACAGCTCTTCATGTCCGTTGTTTGTGTGTCGGAAGAGTTTCGCCGTGCGTTTGTTTTGTGTGTTGCACGGCGAGGACCAGGGCGTCTTCCCTGTATACTCTTCATGTTTTGTGTGGGTGAAGTGTACGTGTGAATGGGCGTGTGGACCAGTGTGCGTGCTCGTGGTGTTATATGTTTAGTGTTTCGTGTGTGACGCGGGTGCCGCTTGTCACTGTCGCCTCGCTCCCCTGTCGTCTTGTGTTTTGTGTGGGGGAGCGACTGCGAACCTGAGCGGCACGTCACAAAATTAAACCGAGCGCGCATGTAAGAGTCCCATTCGTTCATTGTTTGTACACTGTTTTTTGTTTGTCTAGTTTTTGCGTGTGTGTTCTCGCGTGCCTGTGATATGTTGTATGTAATTCCACACATGCTCCTCCCCCTTGAGTGTGTGTTGGGGGTGGACCAGTGATGGTCCCATGCCATGGGGAGTGGCACGGAGGGCGTCGCTCCTGAGGGAGGCCCTGACCAGGAACATGGGGGGTTCTCCTGAGCAGGTGGAAGTCCCCTGCTGAGATGGCGACCCCTCCCCCATTGTAGGGGGGATCAGGGTAGTGCGCGTATGTGTTTTGTGTTGGTGTGTGTGGGTGTGTGTGTGTGTGTGTGTGTGTGTGTGTGTGCATTTGTGTTTTATGTGCAGGTGTTTCTCCCTGGCGGTGGATCGTGGCGTTCCTGGGCCTTGTGGAGGTCTCCACCTGGCAGGAGCCCCCTTATGTTGTGGGGTGACCGGAGCCCGGTCTTAAAGAGCCCCTCCCTAGAGGGTTGGGGCCCCCGGATGTTTGGGGACCATGGGGCTCCGGTCTGAAGAGCTCCTGCACAAGACGGAGACCCTTCCACGGGGTCCTGGAGGTGACGTAGCCACGCCCCAGGGAGGTAACCTGCACACACATACACCTCGGACGGACAAGGAGCCGTGGCCCGTCGTCCTCGCACCTGTGGGGCTATGCGGCTTAATGCCGGTTAGGGCGTGAGGGCCCTGTGACCGACCGGGGCGTGGTTTTGTCTTGTTGACGGCCCAGTCGGTCCAGGGTCCCGCCCAGGTAGGCGAGCTAACCCGTGTTTGTATTTTGTGTTTCAGCTCCGGGACTACAGGGGGTGTGTCCCTTGTCCCTGCCTGCCTGCCCCTTTGTTTTGTGTGCTGCTGCTGTAGGCCGCACAGCCGGTGGAGGGGAGTGCGGCTTGGAGGGGGGATCTGTCACGGTACGGCGGCCCCCTACTGGTCGCCCCCGTCTACAGCAGCAGCTTGTCCTGTGGGTGTGGTGTTGTGTTCGTCCCTCAGGTGGGCGGAGCCCGCGATCCGTCTCACCTGAGGGTCGTTTGTTCGTCTATATATGTCTTGTCTTTGTACCAGTTGACTGCTGGTTATTATATCCTTAATTCGGATCAGTTCACGGGTTTTGGTTTGCGCACTTTACATATTAAACCATCCTATTTCCCTGAGACTTGGCGTGATCGCTTCCATTTATTTTCGCTCACCCTGCCCGTCACAATCCTAACATGATAACAATATTAATAACAATACATTATAATTTGTTGGAACAGAAAACTTGTTTTTAAGTGGGTTTCCTCGACATAGCATTATCAAAATCAAGCTAGCATGAACAGTCAACATCCCTCATCTCCGCTATTTTTTTAAATAAAAATTGTTTAACTGACCTGTGAAATGTGATACCCTTTGATCTTGTGATATGGTTGTCGTAGTTTTGACAATTTATTGCAAAACATTGAGTCCCTCTTTGGTTTTCCTTACGTGACTGTCTGCTAGATCAAATTTTTATGTCCATCCACGGATGCTCCTCAATGCACAACTCAATGCATAGTAATGGCGCCTGTGCGGCGCATGCTAAGTCACGTGATGTCCAATCCAGTAATATAGATCATTGGGTCGTGCACCTCTCGAATTTTGTAACTTTGCGCGCGCAGTGCCTCAGCGCAATGAACAAAGTCGTGTTTGCTGGGTTCATACACCTTTACAAAGTGGAATTAAATCACTTGTACGTCACTTTCAAGGTCCAGTTCAACATTTCCCAGCACGATAAACTTAAACTGTTCAGTCAGACAGATATTTGTTGTGAAACGAAGTAGTTACAATTTCAAGCATTTTCAAGTACTTTAGCCTAAATTCCAGCACTTTCAAACCTGGAACACAATGCAACATTAAAATTCATCAGGTAAATGTTCCTTCCCCTGTTGTTGAGGGGTGTTTCTTTATACTACCACATATCGTTACGGAGAACACTGCAAGCGGAAAGTATACGCTTCCACTGTTCGCGCAGGGTTGCGCGAGGTGGGCGGAGTCACGCGCTACGGTCACTCGCGAAAGTATAAACCAGGCTTTAAAAAGGTTCATTTCTTCCAATTGCTTGTGCCCCACCTGCAATACCCATGTGCCCCACTAGTGGGGCGCGCCCCACACTTTGAGAAACGCTGCCTTACACACATACACCCTAGCATGTGGTATCGATTGGTCATTCATTTATTGAACTGGATAACCAAATGTTTGTGTCTGATGCAAGTGGTCATGTGAGAGATGTGTCCTAGGTGATGGGGATTGCATTTATGGGCATGTGAGAAATGTGTTCTGGGGGGCGAAAACTGCATTTATGGCCATGTGTGAATGGGGTGGATGGGGTTGTTTACCTGTAACTCAGCGGGTCCTTTAGTAATGTCATCATCATTCAATCAGATGACATACTGGAAGGGGAGGAACGCAGAACACGATAGACAAGTCTAATAAAGGAAGTGTCAGTGTATTGACCCTGTTTCTCTCTCACACACACACACACATACACACAGACTACACAAAGACACCACATAATGTGTGAAGAGTGCAGGTTATCCAACACATTATAGATCTGACACTTCAGCAATCACGTTATCCAACACTCTTTACTCAACAGTCTTATCACACATTGCACAACATACTTCACACATGAAAAACCCCTTGCCATCACACACATGAACTAATACACATACAACAATCCATCGGACTGCTGTGCGATTTTAAAATTACAGTACTAACAGGTAAGTACAGGGGCTTGCGCTTCCCACAACAGAGGACTCAAACACTCACACACACACACACACACACACACACACACACACACACACACACACACACATCATCATCATCATACATACTCCATAAAACAAATTTCATCACACAAATTCCATCACACACACTGCATCACACTCATTCCATCACACACACTCTTTCCATTACATACATTCCATCAAATGTTTTCAATTATTTCTCAATATAAAACAAAACAGATATTAAAGTGGTGCAGCACAGGCTATATAAATAAACTTGCCTTGCCTTGCAGGTATGTGCAGGCAGCTGGGTGTGTATGCATGCACATGTGTTTTGGGCAAAGAAAGGGTTAAGTTCCTGTGGCAGTGAGGCATTCCAGTTCCTGTGGTTGCTGGTGGTGTAGCTGGTGAGGTCACCAGTCCTGTGACTATTAGTGGTGTAGTTGGTGAGGTCACCAGTCCTGTGCTTGCTGATGGTGTAGCTGGTGAGGTCACCAGTCCTGTGACTATTAGTGGTATAGCTGGTGAGGTCACCAGTCCTGTGCTTGCTGGTGGTGTAGTTGGTGAGGTCACCAGTCCTGTGGCTATTGGTGTTGTAGCTGGTGAGGTCACCAGTCCTGTGGTTGATGGTGGTGTAACTGGTGAGGTCACCAGTCCTGTGGTTGCTGGTGTTGTAGTTGGTGAGGTCACCAGTCCTGTGGTTGACGGTGGTGTAACTGGTGAGGTCACCAGTCCTGTGGTTGCTGGTGTTGTAGTTGGTGAGGTCACCAGTCCTGTGGTTGATGGTGGTGTAACTGGTGAGGTCACCAGTCCTGTGGTTGCTGGTGTTGCAGTTGGTGAGGTCACCAGTCCTGTGGTTGATGGTGGTGTAACTGGTGAGGTCATCAGTCCTGTGGTTGCTGGTGTTGTAGTTGGTGAGGTCACCAGTCCTGTGGTTGCTGGTGTTGTAGTTGGTGAGGTCACCAGTCCTGTGGTTGCAGGTGTTGTAGCTCGTGAGGTCACCAGTCCAGTGGCTGCTGGTAGTGTAGTGTAGTGAGATGGTGGATGCCTTGCCCAACCCAACGTGTATCCTTTCCTCTTCTGGTTAGCTTAGGCAGTACTGTTTAGGTCTGTTATCTGAATGCGGTACCTCAGGCCTTGGGGAGAGTTTTGGCCTCCTTTGTCTGTTCTGTATGTAGTTGAGTGCCGATGATGTACACACCTCCAAGTCCTCATCCTCAAAGAAGGCCTAGTTGTCCTCTCAAAGCAGTCCTGCAGCAGTAGCGGGATTCCTTCAGGCCATGCTGTAAGAGTCTTTATGGGGAGCTGTGCTTTTCTCCTGGGTAGAGTGTATGCAGGAAATCTGTGGTCTGACTGGACCAACCATGGTACTGGTGTTGTTGTAAAGCCCTCATGTTTCCTCATGTAGTATATAAAGAATATAGTGTATTTTTCCCTGGTAGCACATTTGGTATGTTCTTTTTTTGGTGTGTTGTTCTGTTTTTGGTGTGTTGTTTTTGGTGTGTTGTGTTTTTGGTCTGTTGTGTTTGTGGTGTGCTTGTAATGTGTTGCTTTTTTGGTGTGTTGTGTTTTTGGAGTGTTGTTTTGAGGTGTTGTATTTTTGGTGTGTTTTGTTTTTAATGTGTTGTTGTTTTTTTTGTTTTGAGGAACTTCATTTTATCTACATGGATGAAAGTTTCCAGAAAGTCATTGTGATTTTGGTGTTGGTGCAACACTGTATGTCAGTGGTTCTCAATAATTTTCTGTCATGCCCCCCCTAGGGAACATAAAAATTTTCACGACCCCCCTTGAAATGAAACACTATTGAGAACCTGATAATAAATAACTATTTATCTGTACAAACTGCAGTTTTACTTTCTGGCACCACCATTCTGCATATAATTTCACCTGTTTATCAAAACAGAATAATAAAATTAGCTACAACAACTTCAAACAATTACCAATTTGGAGTCCTGTACCAGGTCGGGTACCCGCGGGTACGGGCAAATAAATGCTGAAACGGGTGGGTTTTACACATACCGCAATTTTACGGGTGGGTATGCGGGCGGGTAAGTTAAATATGGGTGGGTATGCGGGCGGGTAAGTTAAATAAGTGGTCATTTTTAGTAGCCTTTTATTTGCTACGTAATGAACATAGTGTTACTTTTTGCCTGATTACCGCCTCCCGATGGTGGTGGCGAAGTTCAGGGGGAGCTTTCTTATACCGTAGCTCCGTTGGCCAGAGCGGGTAATACCCAAACTTCGGTTCTTTTCCAGCGGAAACATGAGCAGAGGCTGGTTATAACGCAGTACCGGGCATTTATTGTAGCTTGCTTGGTGGTTACAAAGCTAAATGGGTGGCCGTGCTAGAACAAGGAAAATGACGAGAACTTAGCGTTTAGGATTTGTGATCCAAGAGCGCAGAACGCACTCAGACCTGGGACTGTGGACGATATACTGTTCCTGCACAGTAACCTAGGATAGATTTGTGAACATATGCGATTTTATTTAGTTGTTATACTGGCATTTGTTCCCTCTCGTTTTGCTTTGTGTTATGGCACCGGTTGACTACATACATTTTCTTGCGTTACCAGTTGCTACTTTTAGATAGGAATACTTTTCCTGCACAGCAACCTTAGATTTTATTTTGTGTTGTACTGACGTTTTTTCAGAGGCGCATTGAAAAATAAAGTGCTCTATAGGAATACTTTCGATTTGTGTGATTTTTCACGGGCACGGGTGGGTAACGGGTAGAATATTAACGGGTCCGGGTGGACCCCCCCAAGGGGTTGCGCCCCATCATTTGAGATGTACTGCTGTATGTAGATGTAGTCTTTGTTTCTTTTTTCTTTATTTCTTTCATTAATATATTTCGGCAGAAAGAAAATTTGAAACGACAGTGCCTACTGTAAAATATCTGCTCTTATGTTTAACTGTTGCTTTTGCACTAGGGTTTGCACAGGTGCTCATTTAAAAGGAATGTCATTAGTTAACATTCTAGGTTAAAGAAAAAAAAATCATTTAGATATAAGTAAATGTTTGTTGTAAAATAGCTGGGCTTTGTGAGGAATAAAACATTCTGTGTGTAACCAGATTGGTCTGTTGACAAGAAATTTACAAGTATTAGGTTTTTTATTTTGATTTGTGATATTGTTTCTTAATTGTTTGAAATTCATTGCTTCAAATGGAGCAGTTCTTTTGGGAGGTGTTATGTGGGGGTGAAACTCCTGTCTCCTGTAGTTAAGGATATATGCAGTGTGTTCAGATTGGCTCTAACTTAACATCGACACCCAGATAAACGCAGCATTTCCACAACAAAACATTTTTTAACCCCAGCAGATCAGTACACATCAGTGTGAGATGGCATATGCTCCCTGTGTTTCAGGAAGCGTGTGGGTTTCTTTCTCGCTCTGAGTGAGGATTACTGCTTCTCTGGTCTTGGGAGGTTCTCCCTTGAACAGCTTCGACATCCCTGGCTTACATGGGTCTCTTTCACCACCCCCTAAACTCCCCCAGACTCTCCCAGACTCCCCCAGACTCCACCTGGCTCCCCCAGACTCGCCCACAACTCTGGTCTCATTTCTTGCTCAGTGAAGCTGCTTCTGATCTCTACAGGGCCATTTTATCCTGCTTGGACAATCACCTTCAAGTCACACACACACCACACACGCACACACACACACAGACACACACACAGCCCCTGTCAACCCCAGCAATTTCCCATAAACACACTGGTCTGTGTGAATCAGACCCTTTATGACCAATGTTTAATGCTTTTTTACAATCTACACTTTTTTATACTCTACAGTTCTCTTCATGACCATCTTGTTCACACACACACACACTGGGGGGGGGGGGGGGGGTATAGTAAGTAGAGACTACAGAGAGTGAACAGAATCACAACCTGTCAGCCTGTCAGCCTGACAGCCTGTCAGTCAGGCTGACTGTTAGTGACTAGAACACTTTCATACTAGGGTGCATGTCCCAGCCTGGGGTGTGTCCTTGCATGGGGCATGTCCTAGCTGGAGGCGTGTTCTACCCTGGGGGCATGTCCTAGCATGGGACATGTCCTAGCTGGAGGCGTGTTC